>NW_008239110.1:15027284-15032935 GCF_000691975.1 Corvus brachyrhynchos
GGAGGAAGGAGAGGAAGGAAAGCAGGAGGAGGATGAAGCGCACGGCGCCCCGCAGCACTTTGCGGAAAATAATAAAGAAGCACAAGCCGCAGTTACGCCTGGCGGCGAACGCCGACCTGCTGGTGAGGAAGGAGAGGGGTGGGGGAGAGGCGAGGCTGCGGCTGCCCCGGCGAGTCCGGGCGCGCTCCTGCTTTTGTCCATGGCGGCAGCTGCGCTGGTGCCCCGGGGGCAGCCAGCCCCAAACAGGGACGCTTACTCCCTAAATGTTCTGAACTGTGCGCACTGGAGCACTTTGGCTGTGACGGGATGTCAAAGTTACTGCTAATGGTGCTTCTCCAGGGACCCCCCAGGCAGAGGGGAGGCAAAGCTTGGGGAGACATAGACGATTGGTCTGTCTAAGAAAATACGGCGAAGTAGAGATTGTCGCGCTCCGCTTCGCTGGTGTAGGTATTGTAGGTCCTTGGCAGTGCTCTTGGGGATTCAGGGATGGCTTGATGCATGGCTCTTGCGTCACTCCATGTACACACTGATGTTCGAAAAGTTTGGTGTAGACACACCGAGAAATAGCAGTTTGGATTATGTGTCTGCTGGATGCAGATGTTTGTTGTTTGTGTAGATCAGTTCGGTGTACAGGTAGACAGCTGAGCTGTGATCAATGAGTTTCTAAGCTGCTATGGCATCTTGAATGCTCATAGGTTTTTAGAAGGCCATCTAAGTAGTCTCTGCCCCAAACTGTGGGATGACAAGACTTGTTAGTAATTCAATAAGGTGTTGGGGTCCTGATCATAGTTTAAAAACTCCTGCCGAAAAGGTGGGGATAAAAGAGCCAAGTTTGCAAAAACTGAGGCCAGCAAAGCTGAATTGCTTCTCACCCGCTCTAAGGGATTTGCTGCACAGGTAGGGTTTGTCTCACCAAGAAACTATTTGACTACAACAAGGAAACCTGACCTCCGAAGAGCTTGTGGTAGTTGCTGTATTGAAAAAAAAAGTGCATAAAAAAAGATGCTCTTTGAAGTAATGTCCTCCTGTTTACAAATGCATGTGGCTCTCAGAGCATTAAAGCATTAACACATGCTCTATACTAGTACGGTCCCTGACTTGAATTGTAAGTCCATGTTTCGTATGTGTATAAAAGTTGTGTCTTGCAGCATCTTGAAGATTGGCGTCTGCATATATGAAGCTAAATGTGAACGTAAAATATTAAAATAAGAAATATGAGATTAAAATGAATGAATATGGTAATTACATGAGAGTATTTAGATTTGAATGTAAACATTTAATATTTTTCTAATGGACCTAATAAAAATATGATCTCTTCCCAATGTTTTTGCTACCTTTGGATTTTTTTTATGGACTAAAGACCTGGCCCCTTGCTACTCATGCTCAGACCTACTCAAAGCTTACTCAGTGGAATGCAGTAGTCAACTAAACAAACTCACACAATCACACTTTTTTTTTTTTAATCCTTGGTAACAGTTGGTCTGTGTTTCCAGGGTAATGAAAATTTGGCTTCAAAGTAGTGTGGCTGTCTGAAAAGGGGTAAGTGAGACATCCCTCCAAATCTTGGCCTTTGGCTCCCATCTCCTCCTGGTCCTGGCACTAAAGTTCTCTCAGCTGCCAAGACAGTTAGTGAATTGAATTGACTGAAACTTATAAACAACAACAATCAGGTGTAGTTTAAAATATGGCTATGCAAATGTTCATTGCAACACAAAGGATGGGATCAGAATAAATTTTAATAATGTGATAGAAACTTAGATTATCTCTTCTGCTGATGTCAAATTACACAGCCTTTTATGTTACAAGGCTTGGTTTTTTTATTTTACCTTTAAACAGGAATGTCCAGGTGTGGTTGTTGTCCATGGTGTTCTTCAACTAGGCACATGTCTAACACCTCTTTAGATTTTTATTTTTATGGCTAAATAATCAATACAGCTGAAATTATGCCTCTTTTAGGAAAAAAAAAAAAAAGGATTGGTGAGTTTATTGTATAGTAAGACAAGTAACAAATTTTGAGAGTATGTTTTCTAGTACCTTTCTATTCTATGCAAACCCTGTAAGAGTGATTAGATTGCATAGGTCAGAAATTTATGTAGTAGCTGTCTTAATAAGATGGAGCCATACACATTTCAAGCAGAGAGCTTATGTCTTCTCAAGGGAAGTATGAGAAAAGTGCTAGTTCAGTTTCTGGGCTATCTTCCAGAATGATCCATGCTTTATGTTTGAATATACTGCAGTATGTGCCCATTCCAGTAAGGTGGTCTGCCTGCCTTTGGAGAAAATCAGATTGCTTTCTTTTTTCCCTGACCTTCAGTGATTATTTTTACTCGATAAACCAATGTCTTCTTACATGATAGTAACTTACAGGTTTGAAAGCCATAAGAATTCAGATAATTTTGTTAAATACTTAAATGAGGTTTCTTCTTCACTTTTGATCAAGTCTCTTCTTGAAATCTGAAGCTTTGTCAGAACCTGTTTCCTAAGTGTTAACATCTATCTCTTTGCATAGTGTAGCTATCAAATTTCGTCAGCCTTTCTCAGGAAGCTGTTTTTGGTTTTTTGAAGGAGTACGATAATATCTTTGGGTGAAGAGATGCAAATAGTGTTTCAGGTGTTTTCAAGGCTCTTTTCGAAAATAAGAGGTAAAGATTTTAGTACTGAGGCTCAGATATTCCCTCAATGGTCAGAGAAGAAAATATGCA
This sequence comes from Corvus brachyrhynchos, assembly GCF_000691975.1. NCBI lineage: Eukaryota > Metazoa > Chordata > Aves > Passeriformes > Corvidae > Corvus > Corvus brachyrhynchos. The sequence goes on from NW_008239110.1 coordinate 15,029,987, forward strand.
AGCTTTGTTCTAGCTTGTAATTATAGAAGAAAAGCAGGATCTCAGCTGCTTCTTTTATGTTAGAAGGGTATGTGTGTGTTTCCATTGCAGGAAAAGCTTAAAGTACTGCAGTGAATGGCCTGTTTTAAATATGGTTATCACCATAGAATGATTAATAAGTGTATGTTGAAGGTGAAATACCAGTCTAAAGAATTGTTTTTAAGTTATGGCAGTAAAACAAAATTATCGCGGTTGTTCCTGCTATTCCTTAGTTCTTTGGAACAGGTGTGTGGAAATTGCTGTGTAAAGAGTATTAGGAATTTTTTACATATGTTCTTAAAATTTTGCAGCCTCTTTTCTGGAACGTAAACATTTTGTTTTGTTAGGTGAGTTTCATGAGTCGTTAGTTCAAAACTTTTTAAATTTTATGCAAAGGACAATAAGTTAATATGTAGTAAAGCAATGTCTTTAAACAAATACGGTATTGCTTAGCTACTTGTCAGTAACTGTCCTATTCATGGTATTCAGTCGTTTTGCCTTTTGCCAGCCTTTCTCAATTGCCTTGAATCACCTGGAATATTTATTAACCTGTGTGCTCTGTTGTGGAATGTTCCAATTTTAGTTATGTGACTGTTTAAATCTATTGGAGTACAGGGGAAGCTTTTCCACATGCAGCAATTCATTTTGAAACTAGGAATATAAAGGTACAGTGATTCTGAGAGAAGATGCAGTTTTTAAAGGCAATTTTAAAATTAACACTTTTGTCTTTAGGTATCTCAGAAGAAGGAAATGCAAGTATAGAAGCTTTTCTTCCACCTCTCACTTCTCTTCCAGGTTGTTTCCAGAAATCTAATCTCCATGTTGATAAGTTTAATAATGAGAGTTCTAATGTTGAATATTATTTTAGTGCCACTGCTTGATTCTCTTGGAGTTGATTTCTGTGTGAGTAACTAAAGACTGGTTCTAAAGCGGCTTTTATATTTCGTGAAATAAATCTGCAAGAACATCTGCTTTTTGTGTAGTAGATGCTTCCAAATGATGTCAAATATTATGTAAATTTATCTATTGCACTCTGGCTTCATTTAGTTCAGGATATTTAAAAAAACCACCTAAATTGCTTGTCATATGAACAGAGTTTCATGTAACAGGTTTCTTATGCTGCAAACCCGCTGCCAAAGTATTTCCTGTAAACTCTTAATTTGTAATTTTCCATGTTATATTTTTCCAGGCTTTGCAGATAAGGTATGGCAGAATAAATACGTCACCTTATTCATACAAGTAAAATTTTAATATACTTCAGTAATATTTTTCTGAGCTCTTGATTGAAAAAGTATTTTTGTATACTTTACATAGCAGAGGTAATGTTGTTGGAAAATTTAGTTTACAAAAGGTGCAATTATCAATTTTTCTGGTTGGACTTTTAAAATAGTTCACATAATGTCTGTATAATGCTAGAGGTTTGTATTATAGGTCCCTGATTAATTACTACACAGAGGTGCTATTAGCTGGCAGTTTTAGTCCAAGCTGGAGCAGTTCCTTCCTTACCTGCTGCAATTTTTTCCTGCCTCTGTATTAGCAGAACAGCATTCCGTATGGAACAGAATACTGCCCAACCAGTTCTTTTAATGTAAAAAGGCTAAGTGATGAGCTGGGAAAAATTGGATGGAACCTTCTGACACTGGAGAACTCCACGTTCTGGAGAAATTAATGTCAATGTCCCTTTACACTGGAAAGGGGCAGAAGTCCTTGAACTTGTCTGTAGTCCATTTGGCAATTAGGCAGGGATGAATTTGCTGTTCATAAAAGTCTGGCTGTTGTAGTTACTGAAAACTGGCTATATTCACTTGTAAGCAAAAAGACTCCTAATTCTCTGATATTTATATTTACATTTTATTATTAAAAACTGCTAATAAAAATCAGATTGATTCCTCTCAGATCAGTTGTGGTTTGTGTGATCATTTCTAAAACACTTCTATGATTTAAGTATACTAAATTTAAACTCTATTTACAAGAATCTTGTAGGAAGGGAATGTCTTGGAAATTTACTGAGACTTGAACCAAGTGACACATATTTTTTTCTGAGAACACCTTTAAGGAATTTGGAAGCAGTCTAATGCAGATTCTCTGTTGCAAACAATGAACCTCTAAAAAACCAAACTCTGTTTAAACAGTTTGAATAATTTTTTTTTTTCTTCTTCATTTTAAAGGTTCATTTGAACTTCTTAGTTTTTCTCCACCGGCTAGCAGAAGAAGCCAGGACAAATGCTTTTGAGAATAAAAGTAAAATAATTAAACCCGAGCACACCATATCTGCAGCAAAGGTATTAAAACACTTTTCATATTTTTCTTTTTTATATAATGTAAAATGTATTATGACAGCATATACAAAAAAATTCTGTGCTAAAGTTGATTTTTGATTTGTAATCCAAATTGTATTCTTTAGTTCATCATTGGCAAAATTCACTGTTACCAAGACAACTAATTAACTCTCCTTGCCCTATTAAATATAACCCAATTTTTCTTGATTATTCCCTGTTTAAAGTCATAATTTCAATATATGGGTGAGTCTACAAAATGGTCTACCAGCAAGGCTTCATGGCTTGAAAGGCAGTGCAGAGTTGGAGGATCTTTATTTCAGCTGACACTACATTGAGGAAGCAAGCTGTCTTAACTTCAGTGATCCAAGTGAAGCTTTATGGAGCAAGTGAGAAATACTTCAGAGAGATTCAAATATCTTTCTGACACCTTCAGTTCTTACCTGCTCAGTCTGAAATAAGTTTGTAGTGGATTCTTGCAGCACTGTGTGGGTACTTCTTGAACGAACAGATACTTTTGTGTGATGTATTTGGCAAGGAAAGAACTGAGGGAGAATTAGACTGTGGATTGTTATACGGGTAGTTCAGCATAACAAAAATTGCTGTGTTCCTTCTGTGAAGAAGGAATTTGCTGCATTGCAGAGCACGGTGAGTT
>NW_008239110.1:15032949-15092741 GCF_000691975.1 Corvus brachyrhynchos
AAAGAGGAAGGTGTTATGCAGCTTTGTCTGCATAGAAAGAATTAGTGTCAAAATATGACTGAAATCCTTTTGTATTCTGTAGCTCATTTCACTCCCTAGGATATGTCTGCTTTACCTTGGTGTCCTGAAGGAATTCAGTCTCTTTAATTTATCACTTTAACCGCCTTCTCCTGCTGAGCAAATTGGGAGGACAAAACTTGGTGTTACCTGATATTTTGGTCCTGTGGCTTCTGTTTATCTTCACTATTTTTTTTTCCTTCTGCTGAAAGGTTTAGTTTGAATCTTTTCTATTACTATAGTAACAGAAACATATACAGGATATATAGGGTAGCCAAGTGAATGTTGCAGTTGGAGTTGTACACATAGTTTATTTTTAACTGCAATCTTAACACTATTTGAACATTTTTGTGCTCCATTTATTTTTTTAAAGATGAGAAGAAAGGAAAAACTGCCTGTATTTTAATAATTTTAACACTTAAACAGTCCCACTTGGGCTTTGAAGTTTATTTTTCCATTTAAATTCCCAACCAAAAAATGTCCTTCCAAAGGTCTGTGCACTCTTGATATAGAAAGAAATCAGACATTGCAAACAAAAATTGAGCGTAATAGCTGTATTATTGCAAGCCTTATTTTATCTTTTGTCTAGGCCCAACAGGGTAAGAACTTCAAGGAATCTACTGATGGCTCAACAGCACTATTGCCATTTCTCAGCATTAATTTTCAAAATAAGTCTTCTATTTTACAGAATTCTTGCTTATGAGTGTTCTTGCTTAAAAAAAAAAACAAACCAAAAACCTGAAATGTGAAATCTTTCTGTATGCTTTTATTTCTAGTATTTTCCCTAGAATATTACCCTTGGCAACTCAGCTCTTGGAAACATATTGGCCAGGTGAACCTTTGGTCTGAGCAGCATAGTTTTGAATCTCTTCCTGCTGCCTGAATTGTATTGATAAATATACTTTTTTTTCTTTCTTTGCAGGTTATTTTAAAGAAAAGCAGAGGCTAGAAAACAGACCACTGGAACTTGAAAGCACATTTTTCAATGTTTTCTAACTTGAGTTATACTGTGAGCCAGCTTTAGCACTTGTGGAATGATGTAGTTTTGTTGACATCTATCTCCTGACTGACTATCTTTACATTTCTTAAAAAAAAAAAAAAAAAAATTAAAAATCTTAGAATGTATATTTTCATACACTTCATGAATAATTTAAAAATGTCTGTCAGTTGTCACTTAAGACTTTTGATGTACCTTTTTTCATAATGATGGAGGAATGCTTGTACCATAGATACTCTTTGGGCACAATGTGGCATTTATTATTAAAAGTGTGAAACTTCTTAAGGGGTAGTAAAAAAAAAAAAAAAGCCACCACAGGTTTCACTAAATCCAGTATAGATTGTGCAGTTCGGAGCAGATATACTAGCTAAACAAAATTATGGCTTTCAAAACAATCACTGTAGAAACAAGTGTATTAAATACCTTGTCTACAGTTTATTTATGTCTTGATAATTTTAAAATTACTTTGAAAAGTAGGTTAAAACTTGTGTTCTGGGGAAAGAATACATAGTTGTTATTTTGAATCATGGTCTGAACTGTTAAGCTGACCTGTTTGATGTGGTGTATGAGACAACTTGGTGGTCTGTAATTCAGTTGGTGTGGACAGATGCACAGTTTATGGAAAAGAAAAGATCTGGCACAGCTGATGTTTTCAACGTCAGATCTTATAAAAATAACAAAGATAAGTTGCCCTGAGTGTCGAGCTATTTCCTTCCCCCTTCTGAGTGTCATGCTAACTTGTCAGAAGTCTGGAAATGTACATTATATAAAAATGTCTTCTTAAATTAAGATAATATTCTGTTCCTATTCTGATATTTGTAGTCATTTATGGAATACTTTGCTTAATAAATATTAATAAAGGTATAGATAAACCTCACAGTTCGAGCTGATAGCACAGTTTTGTGGAATATATGGTAGCTGATCCTTGATATGCACAGTGAGCTATTCTTAAAGAATCTTTAAAAGCATGATGTATTGAGTAGTCTAATTTTGTTTGACACCTTACCAAGTATATTCTAGAAACTCAGCAAAAAAATTGCATTTCAGAAATATTTTTGTAGTCTAAAGAAACTGTAGCAATGCTAGTACTTTTAATTTCATATCATGTCCGTGTACTTTTTGAAATGCTGTATAACCTTTGAAAAGTCATCCTCTTCCAGTATGCAGAAAGGAAGGAAGGGTTGCTCTCCTGCTTTACTTGGCTCACAGAGTTTAGTGCATTCGGCTTCTTGTAAAGGTTGACTAGATTCTTTATTCTGCATTTTCTTCTCTTTCTCCCTTGGAATCCACAAAGAAGGCCAAGAACATACACATATAGAGGATATTTGGACTTAATAATATGAAGTACATTCTCAGGAATAAGGAAGATCTGACTAGGTGTTTATATTTTTATTTGTAGTTACTGTCTTTAATTTAACATTTTTCTTTCAACACTAGATTTTCCTTAGTTAGAAATGTTTTTACTTAATTTTCCCTGAAATATTTGCTTACAGTCTTGTATAACCACACACCTTTCCTCATTGTACAATTATAGCTTCTTTTGGAACTTGTTTTGATGTCCACTTTACCTTTTTTGATTTTTCTAGGATTAAGATCCGCTCTGATCTTAGTGGAATATTCTCATTCTCATGTAGTAGATTGATTGATGATCAGCTTCTGTTGGGGGAGGCAAGGAAGGGTTAAAACCAACCACCAGTGTACTTTTAAAATATTTTGTTCAGTGGTTTTGGCCTGTATTCATGGTTAAGAAGCTGCCCCTTTTTAATAGGAGAGGGACTTTTGATAGTACATTGTGAATATTTTGTAATATCTGGAGCAGGCAGGTATTAAGAAGACCTGGGTAGCTTGGCAGGTATTCAGGATTCTCTCCTAAACTTCAAATAAATACTTACTGAAAATTAATGGGGCCGATATAGTGGGCTTAAGCTTTTAGAAACATAAAATGCTTTTGTGTTTTTCTGTTATCTTCTTGAATGTTCACCATAAGGTTAATTATATTCCTATTTGGCAGCTCTTCTGTTCTCCTTCATCTATATACCTAGAGTCTCTTCTCTAACAGTATTTCTTACTGGATTTTTAAAATTAAAGCTTACAGTAGTATTGTCTACCCATCAACACTTACAATTAATATAAACTTGGAGGTTACAGTGATAATTTATTCATGTTGCCATGAATTTAATGACAAAGTATCAAAGCATGTAGTTCTATAAAATGTTTTTTTAAACTCGGTCTGTAGCAGAAGGCCTAATGAAGTTGTGTTATTAGAATTCCTGTGTTGATTCTTTGCCATTAGGAGGAAAAAGGCAAGGATTTTTGAGGGAAGAGTCACAGTGGTGCTCCACTGTTTTCATGAAACCTTGGGAAATTTATAGTTCTGAAACAACTGACTCAATATTGAATTTCCTTTGGTTTTAAACATAAGATTCAAGAGCTTTTTGGAAGAAGAGGTGCTCTGTCAATACAATTACAACTCATTTCCTCAGAAAGCAGGATGGATGTCCTAAAAAATAAAAGGCTCACTCAGACATCCATTTTTTCTACTCTCTTCGCTTTGCAGCTTTCCCAATGTTCTGTTTCACATCCTACCCTGCCCTTTCACTCTGACCATCAATGAAAGGGAGTAAAGTAACGAAGAAATAGAATTTGGTGAAAGTACTTCTGGTGGCCCTTGTCTTGGTTTTCAGCTTTTGATGTGTCTAGTGTTAGACCCTGGGCCAGGGTAGTATGATAATTGATTGAGCCACAAAAAAAGAAGGAAAATGTTTATTGATCAGCAGATGACTGAGGGAAGAGAGTGGTGCTGCTGCTATTTTTGTTTCATCTCACTTAAGGAGTGACTGGTGAGTGACTGCTGTTTGCCAGCCTAAGTCTCTTGGTGGGGAGTATGCCCTATTCCAGCTCACACTCACAGCATACATTCATGCATACTGTGCTTTGATTTTGTAGAGCCTGTAAGTTTAATATTTTCTGAGTGGTATAAATCACCTGATTATTAGATTTAAAACTTCTAAAAAGTGTGAATGTTAAGAATGGTGTGTCGGTGAAAGTTAGATCTACGGACCTAACTTGTGATGGTGTCAACAGGAATAAATGAACTTGTATACTTTGATGGGTCAGGACCCAATAATCACTGTTTATTTGAATGTAAAGTTGGATCTGTTGTTTGAGTCAGAAAATCAACACAGGTGCTATAGAGGACATTCATGCCTTGGAGTTTCATTGTGCTTTTATGTGGAGAAGTGAGTGCTGAGAAAGAATTTAAAGTTTCATAATACAAATAGTATTTTCTGGTTACGGTCATACAGTAAAGGAATAATAAACTCAGAAATATGTATGCTGTAATAGAAAAATTCTTTTTCTAGCCATAAGGTGGGGATAGAGCGAAAACTCTTTTTCCCTGTAGTAACTTTCCATTAGAGAAAGTATTCTGCTTATTCCTACTAAAAAGTATGCTATAGATTGTGACACTTCCAGATATTTTTTGAAGATTACCAAGACTACACTGCTGATGTATGTAGGGCAATTAATATTAAAAAGAAAAAATGCCAATCACATCAAAAAAAGGATGATCCATGCTGAGAGGGTGAAAGATAAGCACGACTTTGAAGGATCTTGAAGATATTTCTTTATTCGAAGCTTAATGTTTCAGTATCCTGTAGTTTTCTTAGTTAGAGGTCTATGGTTATTTGTACAACATACCCTCATTTTTAGAAACACATATGTTCTATGTGCAGTTTTATGAAGGAAATTCTTGTACAAGACATTGCTTACTTAGCAGCCTTAACTATGAAACTTACAACTCCTATTGGCTGACTTGCTGACTTGGCATTCTATTAGTCTTTATCAGTTTAGAACAACTAATGATAGGGCATGTAACCCCTAAATGCATAGGGTTCTGAGGTGACTTACGAGTATGTATTTAGAGGGTGTGACTTGTATTTCAAATAAAAATGCTGATTACATTAAATCAAAATTCCTTTTTCCAGAGCTATGACATATGTGTCAAACTCAAGTTCATTAGAATGTTTCAAAGCAATAGTTGTTTTTCAGTTCAATATGTACCTTATCATATACTAAGTATATGTATTGGCATATAGCTGCCTTCATGTGTTTTAATGGTACTGTAATGCTAATGTAGCTGCTGTGATAGCTTACTTGAATATGGTAAAAGAGCACAGTAAAACAAATTTCTTACATGTTTGAGTAGTTTCAGTTCTAGGCTGAGAAGATACTGACAGCATTTTTGTTGTGCTAAATACAGAATTGCATCTTTTTGAAGAAGTTAAAGAGTCTTCCCACCTGACAGTTCATGGTTCTGCAGACACAATCAGTTGGAGTTCATTCATTTACTGTTTGGTGAACAATGTTGGGGGTTTGTCAGTTTCTTTGCAGTCTACATTCATCAAATTTACATGGGCTTTGATACATAATATTCTCCTGTGGGCTGGGTTATTATTGTTATCCTGACCAAACTGCTGAAAGATCTTTTCAGGTCATTTGATACCTGTAAGATCAAGTTTCTTACTGAGAAGGTCACTTTCCTGGAGGAATGATTTCAGGGCATGGAGAACGTGGTGAAGTGTAGAAAAACACCTAAACAGCCCTAAAGTAACTTCTGGTTTAAAAAACCCCAAAAGTAGACACAGCCTTACTACCCGATAATAACGTGACTGCAGCAGTTAAATAAAAGCAAGAACACTTCCTCCATCACTGGTTTGCTCTTAACCTTCTGGCACTAGGTCAAGCTCTACAGAAATACTCCTATTTTGTTTCCTAAGCATGTAGAAAACAGAAAGGTATGTTGGTAATTGGAGAAATCCTAAATTAAAATTTATAAAGGGCAAATGCTTCCAAATAAATGCAGTCAGAGATAGAGTTGGACTAGCTGGAGTTTCCAGTCCATTATATCAGATTTAAATTGGTGTAGTTGTATTGGTGCTGACCTCTAAAATTGACAGCCTAATGTGAATTGTTTTTATTTGTTCAACTTCAGTAGGTAAGTACACACATAGATTATATTACATAAAAAGTTTTAGTGAATTGTTGCAAATTTTATAAATAATCCAGATAAAGGAAAACATTTAAGTAACAGGTAAACTAGTTTTTAAAATTCTATTGCATATCTGAAATCTTAGTACAAACAAGCCTCTAGTCATAGCTGTCGAAGCTGTTATTCACATAGTAAAAGCTAAAGTTACCAAAGTGATGGTGGATTACACTTAAATGTTTAAATTCTTTAGTTGATTTTTGCTCTTCAGAGGAAATTATGTGTGTATCATGCTGCTTCCAAAATTGGTCAACTGTTTAAATATTACTGATTCCTGAAGATAGGCTAGAATTAAAAGTGAGGTAAAAAAAAAGTAATTAAAAAAAAAAGAGCAGTCAAGAAAAGGGAAGGATAAGCGTGTGACATAGTTAAGGTTGGCCAGATAATTTCTTCTGTTTCTGTAGTTTCACCATTTGTGTTTCATGTTAAAGTTTAACAAGTGAAGTGTGGGCTCACACATTTTCCACATTTAAAGGATTGGGTCTTGGTAATGGAAGGCAGTAGCTTTCATGTAGTCTAAGTAACAATATTCTAAAACTTTTTCTAGTAAAGATATGGGATATCTTACTAAATTGCCACCAGAATTCCACGCAGTAATTAATTTTGATGATACTTTACCTGTAGCCTATTTTAGAAATTTTTCCCACAGGTTCATATGGAATAAACCTTGAAAATTCAGAAGTGGACAAAACTTTGTCTTCCTTTGTCTTTTGTTTTGCTTGTTACCCTTTCCATTTCTGGGTAAGACTGGAGAGCTACACTGAAAGTTTATTTTAGGGCAGTGACAACATTTAAAAGCAGTACTGCCAAAAGGATGGATTAACTTTCAATCCTTTTTGAAGGCACATTAGTATTCACAGAATGAATCACATTGTGGGTAAAGTTGGAAGGGACCACAGTGGGTCATTTGCTCCAGCCTCCCTGCTCAAGCAGGGTCATCCTAGAGCACGTGGCACAGGATTGTGTCCTGATGGTTCTCGAACATCTCCAGTGAGGGAGACTCCACAACCTCTCTGGGCAATTTGTTGCAGTGTGTGGTCACCTGCAGTGACCTGCACAGATATTTCTGTATACGTGTAGCAGGAACACACACACATTGTGGGACTGTGCAAGGAGATCCATGGTTTAATGATGCTTCTTGTTGACTGCAATTTTTGAAGTTCAGTCTCAACGAAAGATGGAATAGCTTACTGCCTTGAGAAGCTGTTAATTGTACTGTAGGTTTGAACCTGTGAACGCAAATTTTATTAATGTTATTGTTCATGCTACTGCACCTTCTGTTGAACTTTTCTTATTTGCTAAACATCTAGCTGTCAGTGCAGCTATGGCCAAGAGTTGGAGGAATATGTAATATTAAAAACACAGGACAAGTGCAAGCACAGCAGTTTTACTTTGGCTTATTATTTTCATGAACCTAGCATCTTTTGCAAGGTTTTCCTGGAAATAAAAAGAAAACACCTTTCCAAATCATCTTTACTTGGGTAGAATGGATACTTAATTACACTGAACTTCTCCAAAACAAACGCTCATGTATTGAACTGAATTGTACCTTGGATATTTCTGCTAATGTGTTTTTTTCTTTCTTCTTGCTTGCCCAACTTACGCTCAAAAGAGAGGATGGGATAAGCTGCATACTCCTTTCTTATAAGGAAGACTCTTATAATGGCTCTCTTTTTTTTCCCTGAAGCTCCTGGTGAAGCAGGAAGCCATGTATCTTTAAATTGATGTCTTAGAAATTACCAAGAATGTATTATTTTGTGTCTACTATCCGTAGTTTAAAACATTTTTTCTGATGTGTAAAGTCTTCCTCTGTACATACTAAATATTATGCATATAAATTTTAAATCTCTATAAAGCTTGGGTTTTTTCAGTTCAGAAATTCTAGCTATTTTCTAATACATAAGACCCAGATGGAACTTAGCCTTGGGGCTCTTTTATTCTCTGAAGAACCCATCAATGTAAAATATCGGGCTACTCTCTCTTTGAGAATGGAGAGGATTTTTGGTAGATTATTTTACATTTTTGTCCATTTGGTTTTGTTTTTATTTTGTTTTGGTGGTTTTTGTTTGTTTTCTTTGGGGTTTTTTTTTGCTAACTACATGGGCTGCTAGATTAAATGTTTTTTTGCTAAATATTTGATATCATATTTCTTTATTCAAGCATGAAAATTCAATTATGACTCACCTCCCAGTGGAGTCCTCCAGTTTCCATAACATTCTTAATATTCTTGATTTTGAAGACTAAGCAGAGTTTCTTCCCAGTATTTTCTGTTTGTCTTTTTCCAACCCCTAAGTTCAATGCTAAAGAGGAGAGGAGAGGATGGTTGTGGTGCTGCAGAGCATTTGTACTGGAACATAAGCAATAATGCTAACAAGTAGCAGGCTTTAAACTGAGAAAAGCATAGGTGAAGGAAATGCTCTATCTTGCTTACCAAACTTGCATGATCCTTTGGGGAGACAATTGGGATGAACCTTTGTTAGCAATGCTGTTGCATTTGCTTAAAACTTGTGTAAATATTCCCCCCTCCTTCAAATAAAGCTCTTTTTTGCCCTCCTTATTAGCAATAAAGAAGAAAGCATCAGCTCCAATGTAAATATAAACAATTTATTATGTACTGTGTTAATTATTGATTTAAAACCGGTGTGTTTAATTTTTTAAATATTTTTTCTCTGAGGAATATATACTCTTTTGAGAAAAGTTCTAAAAATTAAAAGCCAAATGTTAAAAGCTGTACTAAAACTCGGACTTTATAAATTGTACAATACCTTTGTTTAAAAAATAGCAATATGAAGTTATGGCACAAATGAGCAAGCTACTCCTGATCGTAAAGAAACACCTTTGAAATACCAGCTTTTTCATGTTTTCTCTTGCAGATTCCATGTAAAATGACGATGTGTAGATTATGTGTAGTATTTTTTAAAGCTTAGTAAGTTTAACTCGTCTGCATCCCTCTTGAAAAGAAATGTGGACCATGTTTGAGACATAATTTGTGTAACAAAATATTTCTGAGTTAATTTAATTTTTACATGCTTGTCTTACAGAGGAAGTCTACTTTTAATAAAAGTCATGTGTTTAGAGCTGTAATTTTTGCATTCAACATAAATTATTTTTATGTCGTTGCTGTTTGATGTGAAGTCTATATTTTCTATGAGTAAACTTAGCAGTTACAGTATGGATCTCATCTTCGTACATCAGTACCACCATGTTACTAATCACTACATTGAAAATGCATCTTTAGAAGTTAATATAATGTTTTGAGCAAAACAATGAGTGTAGTTTCAATACAAGATACACTGTCAATCCTTTTTATCTAGGCTTCTTGTATTCTCCTTGTAAACTCAAAGAAAAAGACATTTTCCTCTGTTCTTCTTGTGTCCCTTTTAAATGGAGCCTATCACCACATGAAACACTTCCCTGACCTTTAGCATTGTCAGAACATGAAACAGAGGAGGAGGATATCCTATGGTGTATAGTACATTAAGGGGATTACTTCATCAGCATGAAAAGTCCATAACTAATCTACACCAGAGACATGTAAGCTCTTCGAGCAGAACATTCTTGAGAGTATAAAGAAACACATCAAAACATTTTCTCTGAGAGTTGTTCAGCATGTAAGTGGAGCAGTCAGCGTGGGAATGAATTGCAGTGTCAAATTTGTGCTCTGTTTACAGTGTTTTCTATTCATAAATCTACCCAGTTCCCAAATTTCCAGGCTGAGCAGGACTGATAAAAGACTGTTTCTTATGGAAAATTGAATTCAGGGCACCGTTGTTCCTGGTATTTTCCTTCCAGTAGGAATCAATCTTCTCCCTACCTTGTCAACATGGCAGCAGGTAATCCATTAAGAGGGAAGCATTCTTTTTCCTCAAACTTCCTAAATTGATTTGAAACTGTACCTTTACAGTAGTTTAATGTATTATTTCTCCAGTCTTGCTGAGCTTGTCTGGAGCCAGCAGAGAAATGAATCATGATGATTCAAATTCTAGCACTAGGTAAATAAGGTGCAGTTCTTCCCATCTACAACCTGCAATCCCATAACTGCTGCTGTGATGGATTTACTGTAGCTTACAGCATTTGTACTGTCTTAATACATGATTTTCTGTGTATTAGCTTTTTTTTCCCCTAAAAAAATGATCAGTGATAAATTTGAAAAATTGACCAAAACCTGTAAATACAGTTTTCTAGCAATAAAGAGCTCATGCAAATGAGTCAACCTAAAGTTTGATCAGCCATGCTTAAATCTTCCAAATAATGTGGTTTCTAAATCATTGGATTTGGGAACCCTGTTGTAAATCTGTGCATGAATCCTTCTTTAAAAGTATTCCTTAGTATTAAGAGAAAAAAGAATCCAACACTGAATCTTTGGAGACTTGCCAAAAATTGTTTAAATTACTCTTATTAGGTAACAATTGTCTATTATTCAAACATGCTAGAATTGTTGGCTCATCTACATTGCAATATATTCCTTACGTTTCAGAAGGGCAAGATAACAGAAGGCATCCTAAGCAACTAAAAAGTAGTTTTTATCCCGTTTTCATATTTTTCAATTTTAGGTATCTTTTTCAGTTTATCTGCTGAGGAATTAGATTTGGTTACCCTATAAGACTGTCTTGTGCACTGATTGATCAAATTTTGTAGTGTCTCTGAAATTCTCATTATTAACCATCTTTTAAGTTATGTTTCTTTTCAACACCAAGTTTTCTTATTTAGAACAACTTTTCAGCTTGCAGTAGTCTAAAACATTGTTGAGCAAATAATTCACAAAATTTTTCTTCTTTATCCTGAACTACTGATATATAATTCAGTTTCTTCAAGTATATTTACCATTCAGAATTGTTTGTGGAATATTCTGTTGAATATTCTGCGGGACCCTGCTTGAGCCTGGAGGTTGGACCTCCAGTTGTCCCTTCCAATTGTACCCATTCTGTGATTCTGTGATTTTTGGTAAGTCTTGGTTTTTAGCTCACTGAGTAGCTGTCTGTTTTTGCTTTGAAAGGCAAGTCTGTAATCAGCCAGTTAGTTTGCCATGTTTCTTCATCCTGGTTGAACATATGTAATAATTCTTAGCTGGAAGCTTACAGAAGACAGATGTAAATATGCCTTTCAGTAAACACTTTCTGAAGTGTGCTTAAATCCATATTCCTGATGATAAACTTCGTTTCATTGACTTGGGAAAAGCTAAGCTAAAAAGTATGTCTCTTCTTGAAAATCTGAATTAATCCTTGTGGAAAATATTTCACAGTAGTTGATTGGTTTTAGCTGCAGAGAAGTATAAGTGTAGTAAATAACAGAGCCTTGTTGAAGTCCAAATACTTTTTGTTGTTGTTGTTGAAGTGAAGTAACTTATCTGTACAGAACATAAGTAGCAGATGAGAGATTTGACCAAAAGCATTGGGAAAAACCCTTCCCCTTACAGAAACTCCAGGAAGAACAGATGTAACCTCCAATATAAGCAGTTCTAAGAACTGAAGCCTTTTGATCTGAATGAAAACCAACTACTAAAAATTTGCAGACAATAACTTCTTTACATTACTATGTCCTCAGTTATGATTTAGAGAGGCAATTAATTTTCTCTGTTTATCTGTTATCTGCTCTGCAGTAGGATCCAAATCTTAGTTCAACTGAGGTAAATAGCAGAAATTTTTAACATTGAAGAGATCAGCATTAAAAAAAGTGCAGAATTGTATATCTTGTTTCCAGTAATAAGAGCCATTCTTGTCACTATCTTTAAGCATTAGAGTTTCTTAGGGGCTCAGCTGGGTGGGCATTGCAATTGCTGAAGGGACATTATCAATTAGGTGAGATGGAGAATTTTTAGGCGAACCTTTTGAAATTTCCATAATTTTTACTTTTTAGGATTTTTAACATTTTTTTTTTTTAAGATTGTTAGCATTTTTATTCTTTTACTGTCTATCTGTCGACACATTATGGGCCAAATTTTACCCGTTTGAATTGGTGTAAGATCAAAGCCATACAGTGATCTACACTGCTGAAAATGGGAGCAAGGTTTTTGCCCCAATACTTTTGACTGCTAGGTCTTGCTCTGAAGCTGCTAATTTGTGATATTCAGTGTTAACTAAGTAACAGCATCTGCCCTCCCGCTAAATTGAGGGTTTTGAATGCTCAGCTTGCACACTAGCAGATATTTTTGGCAAGTATGTACCTTTACCGCAAAGTTGTTGCTATTATGGGATTGTTTTAATCATATGCTGAAACTCATTTTCTTAAATGCACTTTTAATTCTTTCTTTGTTTGTTTTTATTGTTTGCATAAGAACACCACATGCTAATTCACCACATGATGTGTACACACAGTCCAAATATCACAAAGTCAGTTCCAAGGTCCAGACATTTACCAGTCTCCCTTTCATAAAGCATATAATGGCAAAATCCTTAGTCCAAATTCAAGTCAACCAGAACTTTGGAGTATCTTCAGAGTAAAATACGCTTCAGAACAGCTGCAGGAATCTTGATATATAACCCACAGTGGGGTGGACATAATGGTCTAATACTGAAAATATACTTTATAATTTGCACATGATGACAAGATAAAAGTTTTTATAAGAACTTCTTCAAAAGAAGAAGGAGTAAGAAAACAACTAAAAATAAATAGAAACACTTTCCTGTTCTAAGCCCACATTGGGTACAGCCATGATGGCAGCCAACACCTTTTTGGCACAGAGCCCTGCCAGTAGCCTCATCCCAAATTCAGAGACACAAAACTCAACTCCTCTTCTGGATCATTTCCAACCAGTTTGGGAGTTTGCTTTCCTGCAAGAGGCTGGTAGAGGGAGAACATATAATGCTTTTTCTCTTGCTTCCTGCTTGTTAATAAATTGGAAATTAAATAGTCTACAAACATACACTTATTTTGTGGATTCCATCAAAATGCATAAATCATTAAATGTTTTATACCAATTATTTTGTCTCAGATCACACAGTTCTCTTATGCAAAGAAAAATAAATGTATTTTAATTACCTATTTTATTTTATGAGGGTGTATTGCAAGCCATATAAAATCAGCTATTTAATGTCAGGAGGAAAAACTTTTTTTGAATTTCCTAGGATCTTATATAGCCAATTTTGCAGCAGCATACATCTTTGATTTGCCAAGGGCTCAGTGCATAACATTTTCAACTTGTTTGGTCTCAGTGTATCCCAGAATAATAACCCTTAACTCAGTAAAATTTCAAGAGCAAAGTATTTAGAGAATTGTTCCTACCAAGAAACAATGCTGAAGAGTTCTTCCAGGACAGAATTTAAAAATACATAAATATTGTAACCTGCACATGAGATAAAGTGAAATTTCTTGAGTGCACACATACATGCTGACATGTATGTGTGAGTACTCTTCTACAATAAGAGTCAGCCCATTGAATGTCAGTCCTGGCAAGACCCAGCCTCAGATCCTAGTCCTGTGTTTTCATTCTCATAGCTGAGAACTGTAAACATCTTCTGAACTAAAAAAAGAGCAAGATTGCAAATGCAGAATATTGAGTTCAAAAACGGAACACAGAGTCCCAAAGACTCTCTGCTATACACAACAAGGTGAAAGATATTTGATCTGTTTTTCTAGTTCACTCAGGTCCTTGTATGTCACTCCATGAACAAAAAGAATTAAATCCTGGTCATGGGGACAACCAGATTTGCACCATCTGGTTTTACTTTCCCACATTAAAGGTCCTAGCACAGGATGAGGTATGAGCTGCTCTTGCTGTAGTTATTCTTATCTGCTGAATGATGTTTTGAGCCTATTGACATCCAGAATATGGTGGAACAATTTCGAAACTTCCCTACCTACCCCAGAAATATTAGGCTGGACAGTCTCCATAGGTGCGCTTTCCTTCTTCACTTATTTCAGAAGTGAAGCAGTAGAGATTTTGTCTACTTCCTCTCCAAAAAAGTCTTGATCTATTTTATTTGGATTTTCTAAATTTTGATCTGTGATGACTGACCATTTGCAAGGAGTAAAGCGCTCCTCCATGTTAGTATTTGATATTATTAAGGAAATCTGGCATGTGTCCAAGTCAGAATCATTAGAAACTCTGTGGAAAGGATGACTGACTTTACACTGACTGCCACACTTCCAGCTTTTCATGTGCAGATACAAGTAAATTTTTTGAGTGCCAGAAGATTTTGCAGTCATTGGTAGTGAGTACAACATCTTCATTTTGCCAGGATATGTTACTTGGATATGTTACTTTGAATTGAATCATAATTAAAGCAAGATACGGTCTAGACAAAAGGATTTCTCATCCTTCCTCTGTGGAATATGACTTAATTGTGGTAGCTATGGGGGAGTACAGTTGCTGTTTTGAAGCCAAGAAAGGAAAAGCTAACTGGTTTCAATAAGAGGTGCTGGAAACTCTTGTGTTCAGATACATACAGGTGAATTTTATTTTAAGTTGCCTCTATTAAATATAGTTGCATGCTGTTCACATTCTGTTTCATTGTATATCCAGAATATCTGGAGAAATCTTAGGATTCTGTAGAGATGAACTGACTAAAGCAGTATTTCTTTATTTCCTATCAGACCAGTTTTTACCAGATTGCTATACTGAATGTACTAGGTTTCAATCATATGTTAAATCTTGGGTTGGTTCATTTGGACGATCTTGCTCTTCAGTGTTTCATATTAAAACCTGGTTCTCTGAATGTTTAAGTTACAGAGGGTTTGTTCTTTTTTTTTTCCACTTTCCAGATATTACAAATGCTAAGAATATTGTGTGTTTTGACAAGACATATGAGGAGCTTGTCCTACATGTATTGAAAGACTAGGTTAAAAGGCCAGTCCTTTTGAGTCTTAGCTCCTAAAAGAGTGAATTGTGTAAGTCAGCTTTTGGTTACATTAAGTAGAATTTTCCCAAACACAGCATTTTAAAGATGGGTCTAGACTACAGTTGTTTAAGTAAAATATGCATGGTGTACAGAGAAGAAATAATGGGAGGCTGGTCTAGACATAGCAAAACATTAATTACAATGGAGTAAACTGTGTTATGAATTTCTTCATCTTACTGTAAATGTGATGCGATTTACATTTCTGCTATTTTGATTGCTCTCACATTCACACCATAGTTTGTAGCATTAAGCCAGTTTCAAAACTTTCATGAATTCTGTCCTTTTTAAAATGTTTTCCTGTTCTGCTTTGTTTTGGTAAGTTTTACTCTCTCTTTTAAAAAACCTTGTAGTCTTATACTTCCACACATCAATTTTGTTAGGTTAGATTGTTTCAAAGCAGAAGGAAGGCTTTTTCATCAATCAGAATTTTTCTCAATTTACATTTTGTCTCACATGGAATGGTAGGTTTGCTCATCCAGAGTTTTTCAAATTTTAATTAACAGTCCATTTGGAATGCGGTAAATCTTGTCTTTAAAGCAAATGCTACAGAGCTGTAAGATAATTAGATTTCCTTGTTATATTCCTTTCATTTTAGGATTTTTTTTTCTCTGTAAAGATGGAGGAATGAGATGATAGCAAAACAAAAATTTTACAGTAGTGTTTTAATGAAATAAAGCATACAAAGCAAAAATATTCAGTAAATCTTGGTGCGGGATGGTTCTTTCCCTTTCTTTCTCTCTCTTTCATCTAAGATATTGGTCTCAATGCAGACTGGGGGATGTCCTGCTGAGAATGACTTGGGGGTGCTGGTGCTGGACATGACCCAGCCATGTGTGCTCACAGCCCAGAAAGCCAAATGTGTCCTGGGCTGCATCCAAAGCACTGTGGGCAGCAGGGCCAGGGAGGGGATTCTACCCCTCTGCTCTGCTCTGGTGAGACCCCACCTGCAGTGCTGCATCCAGCTCTGGGGTCCCAGCACAGGAAAGACATGGACATGCTGGAGCAAGTCCAGAGGAGGCCACCAAGTTGTTTAGAAGGATGGAGCACCTCTCCTATGAGGAAAAGCTGAGTGAATTGTGTTTGTTCAGCCTGGAGAAGAGACAGCTTTGGTGTGACGTAATTGCAGCCTTCCGGTACCTGAAGGGAGTCCTCAAGGAAGATGGAGAGAGACTTTTTAAGAGAGCGTGGAGTTTAGATTGGCTATAAGGAAGAAATTCTTTACTGTGAGGGTGGTGAGGCCCTGGAACAGGTTTCCCAGAGAAGCTGTGAATGCCCCTTTTGTGGAAGTGTTCAAGGCCAGGTTGGATGAAGCCCTGAGCAAACTGGTTGGTGGGAATTGTGTCTGCCCATAGCAGATATTCAGATATCACATATTCAGATATTCCCCTATACAGCCCCATATGAAAACAGTCTCTTAACATATTAGTACTTTTTAAATTAATAAGATATTCTTACCTGTGTATCCTGCCCACCAGCCCCAGGAAGCCACCATAGCTTCTTCCTTATAGCCAATCTAAACTTACTTTCTTTTCAGTTTGAAGCCATTCCCCCTTGTCCTGTAACTCCACGCTCTCTTAAAAAGTCTCTCTCCATTTCCTTGAGGACTCCCTTCAGGTACCGGAAGGCTGCAATTACGTCACACCAAAGCTGTGTTCAGATAGGTGGGTGCACACCTGGGGGCAGAAATAGATGATCTTTAATGTCCCTTTCAACCCAAACCATTCTGTGATTCTGTGCTGGGGAAGGGATGGGTAGTTGGATGTTCTTAGTACTGGGGCTCTGGATCTGGCTTTTCTAAAGAATCTCAATTTTTGGGCTCTGCTAGAATTCTTGAAAGCTTTTAATCAGAGCTAGATAGTGAGACATATGAAGTCAGAAGAGATTAGTTTAGCTGTTAATCTGCTGAAAAAATGTTTTTTTTTTTTAAGTTTGTATGTCTGTGTTTACTCTAGTGGGGTGCTACCGTAAAAATTAGGTGGGCGGCTCATCATTCCCAGAGACTTCTAAACTTGTAATATGTTGAAGCTGCAAAGCCTTATACTCATTTGGGGGTTTTCATGGCTACTGTAACTAAACACATTAGATATAGTATGAGCAGCTGCATTAAAAACATTGCTGGAAGCCAGCAGAAAATAATATTATTTTCTAAATAAGTTACATTGGCATTACTTCTCAGTGGGCATACAGAAACAATGGATTATAACATAGTAGGAAGTAGCTATCATTACAGGGGTTTTTTAATAT
This sequence comes from Corvus brachyrhynchos, assembly GCF_000691975.1. Taxonomy (NCBI): domain Eukaryota; kingdom Metazoa; phylum Chordata; class Aves; order Passeriformes; family Corvidae; genus Corvus; species Corvus brachyrhynchos. The sequence goes on from NW_008239110.1 coordinate 15,050,132, forward strand.
AATTCAAATAATTATTTTTTGTCCTTTTAGAATTATTTAAACATCTGAAACCGGAACTCTGGTCATATAAATGCAGATGGAAAAATTCTTTTAACCTACTCACCTCTGAAAATCTTCTGTAATTGAATCAAATGCAGTTTTCCTGAAGAAAGAAGGTCAAGAAAGAAGGTATCTTTACAATGCACTGAGCATGTTTCCTTGGGGTTTTTTTTCAGCAAAAAGGGAAATCTTTTGGTTATACACTAGCTTTCAAATACAATGAAAACTCTTGCTGCCAAAGAGGTGTAAGAAAATGATTGGGTTACCCATACACTGCATTATTTATGATATATAAATCCTCTCTTTCCAGAAATATTCAGCTATTTTGTAGTGGAAGAACAATCAAGGAATTAGTAAACGTTTCAAAATATGTTTCAGGAATTGATGGTATGGGAAAAAGTAACAAAGGATGAGAATTATTGTTTGGTTCCAGAAGCAGCATTTTAATGTAAGCGAAAGAGTAAAAGAAATTAGCATAGTCCTGAGTCTTTCCTGAGGAAGTTTAGGAGCAGAAAAGCACAAAAAGAGAAAGCTGCTGTGAATTAATGTCATAGGTTTTACAGAAGTTCAGAGGAGGGAGGAATGAGACTGGGGAAGGGAATAGTCAATGAGGAGCAACCTCACTTCCATTTTTGTACAAAATTTGAAGATATTTTTGATTTGTTATGAGAAATAACAATTCAGATAAGAAGGTTATTTTGAACATTATATGCCATTTAATTGAAATTACCACTTCTGCTTCATGACAAAAGTGGGCATAAGATAATACTGCTATGATGGCATTACTTTGGAAATCTTACAAGGAGATCCTTTCCTTTGATATTTTCTTCCCATATTACGAGCTTCAGTGGGTCTGATAGATGTGGTGTGAGTCAACAACATGATTTGTAGGGGTCTGACTGGGTGAGAGATCTCCAGACTTTTCAGTTGTAATTTTCAGTCTACTTTTCTGGAATTTGTGGGTACATTTCACAAATACTTATTTATCAGGTAAATGTAATGCTTTCAGTCAGACTGTGCAGACTGCAGGATTTGGCCCTGTTTTTGAAAGCTTATGTATCTTATCTCTTGTTATATTTAGCTGAAAGTAAATCAGGAAAAAAAAATCAACTTTAACCATTTTAAACCAGATGATCCTTTTCATCTGGAGTAAGTTTATCCTTAAAGGGACTACACAGTGCAGCCCTTATAGTAATACCTCATTAGAAGATATGTATTGAATGACCACATTTTCAAAAGAAGCATTTCAACTGATTGCAGCAATACAGCTGTCCTTGCAAAGCCGGCATGCTAGAGTGGATCATGCAGATTAGCACAGACACAACCATGTGAGCCTTTAGGGTCAATTTGAGGAAATGGTAAGAGTCAGAGTGGCTGGGTGCACACCTATTCAAGGAGACCACATAACTGTTTCATACTGATGATGTCATTTCATCAGCAAGAGAGTATTTAAGCTGCTGTTTCCTCCACACATTTTACCCATTGAGTTATAGTTTTCTTTAGATGAGCAAAATTATAATGTTTTTCTCCTAACAGAAAAGAAACTGGTCCAAGCAGGATTCAATTTTCTGTGCAGTAAAGATTAGCTGATGAATTGTTTTTAAATTGAAGAATAAAATGTGGGAAATTCTTCTACCTGGAGACTTCCATGAACTTCCAGGGGGAAAAAAATCAACAAAAAAACCATTCCATCCCAGCTTTTGAAAAGCTGCACTGTGCATCATGGGATATCAAGATTTCTCTGGTGTTCCACTGAGAATTGCAAATCACCTGGCCACTTGAATTGAATTATTAATCTTCAGAATGTAAGTATGAGGGAAAAAAGTATGGTTGCTTGTAGCCACATCTAGTTTGATTATATCAGAGCCCAAAACACCTCCTACCATCCACGAATGAAGAAGACTGGTAGTCTATCCTGGTGTGATAATGCAGTAACATGGAGAGGTGCACTTGGACAATGTGTTAGCTCTGTTAAACCATAGGGTCCATGTCTGTTTGGGAAGTTTCTCCTTTTTAGTTTGTTTTGAATCCAACCAGATATCTGATTTGTTGTAGTAAATGCAGTGCAAGGATCAGAAGGACTTTCAAGGTTAGGAAAGAAACTGGAGAAAATTGCTTCAACTATCACTACTGCTGCAACTTGTGAACCCACAGTGGCAAAAGCACAATAAATTAATCATAGTCAAGTCCTGTGCTGATTTTATATTGTTTCTATTGGCACGTGAGTTATCTTTTGGACAGAGAGTTTGAATGCTGCAAAGGGCATCACTGCGTAGTAGCTGAAAAGTCTCAGCTTTACTGATCACTCGCACATAAGGACAGATAGAGAAGTTCCTGGCAGCCTTTTGCAAGGATTTGATTCCTGTTTAGTACTGAGGTTTATGACTTTCTATCGTATCCAGATCTCCTGCTATGGAGAAGCATGGGGCGAGTATGTATACTCTGCAAATTAACTAAACCCATGTCACAGCATTATAGCTCATGAGAAAAAAGCTTCTTGTACTGATAACTCTTTACACATTTTGTATCAAAAAGAGTGAATGTAAACATTTACTGAACTAATTTGTGTGGTGCCATGAAAGATGATGATCGGACTGCACAAGATACTCATGAGGTTCTCTGTATATAGCACCATACGTTCTATAATGATGGAATGGATTTTTCTACCATCAATTTCTGAATAACACTCCAGAGGCGAACAGTCTCACAGCTGCCATCAAGCAGAATATGACTGATGGGAATCCAGTAAGTTTAGAAACCAAGCCCCTGAATGACTTTAGTAAATTATATGGTATGTTTATAAAGGTTGTAGTCATGGTGAGACCAAGGAAAGGATTACATATTGCTTGGAAAAAAATAGTAGGAAGTTCTGTTACTTTGCAATCTCTAAAAATAAGTTTCCACCCTTCTGCTTTGGTTTAAAGTTTGTATAGGACCAAGACTGAAACCGAATTATCTTTCCTGTAGAAAAAGATAAGCCTGCAATGAAGGAAAAAAGACAGAGATTTTTTGTCTAACTAATAAATAGATATCAAATATTACTTAATGTTTTCTTCTAAATTATTTCTATGGTACTCTTATGCTTATATTTCCAAAAGTTTGACTTCTAAAGTAGAATGAAGTAATTCAATTTTTGCCTTTTCATCCAAAATATTCTTTTGTCTAACTTTTTGTCTAACTTTTGATGTTTAATATTAGGGCATCCTCTGCTGAAAATTGAACTTACATGTTATTTCTGTTGTGAACCTTTTGAGCTGGTATAATTGTATGCAAGTGGTTTTTTTACCCTCCTACTTCTAGGAGAGTAAAAAAGTACAGTAATACACACATCTAAAGAGAACTTTTTTTTGCAAGAAAACTTTTCTTTTGTTAACATTAAAGAAGGAACTGAACATTAGTGACTTACAAATTCTGAAAAATTCAAGAGAGTAAAATTAGATGGAATGGCAATAACAGAGGAATGAAAGTTATATAGCGAACTTTTGTAGAATGACATTACTGACATCTCTTCAGATATCCAAATTAACATTCACAGTGCAATGCTATAAGCACACATTTATGAAGATACTGAACTCTCAATTTTGGAAAGGAAGTAATTGTTTTGCTTGAAAATTCTGGCTAATCATTCATTTAAATGCCATATATTTCAAGAGAAGAATAGGTCTCAACTGTCCCTTGCTGAATTGAGGTGGACTTGGCATGTCAGTGCGTGACTCCAGAACAAACCTGAGACTTTACTCCCTTTTTTCTTTTAACTTTGATGGATAAACCAAAATAAATTCTATGAAAATATTTTCAGCCACAAAATCTGGTCTAATTTTTCTATAAAAGATGAGGGAGCAAAAAGCAGCCAGCAATGTACCTGTTGTACTCATTTGCTGTCATGTACAGAAGCTTATTCAAACACTACCAGAAATATCCCTTTGGGATATTGGAGAAGTGTGCCTCAGTCTCAAAGGAGCAATGGTCTCTTATTGGTGTTTCCAGGCAGTTTAGGTGCTCTGCAGATTACTTATGGCTGTGAGAAACAAAAAAAAAAGTGTTTAAAACCTATGCCTATTGCTTTTACGACCTGGATTTAGAGGGAGATGAAAGCATGTCCATGGCAGTGTGCTTGCTTATTCAGGGCTACTGACCCTGAGCTGGCAAAGTTCATATCCACTGCTCTGGAGCTGTAAGAGTTCAGCCAGTAAATTCACTAGGATCACAGTTTGCCCTTGACAATAGAGAATTTGACAGAAGGGTTCTGCAAAAATCAGAAAATAGTGAAGGGCGCTGTCACTACCACTCCTTTTACCAACCAAATTTACGACCACGTGTCTGATGGTAAATGCCAGGCAGTGTTGTGATCTGCATGATGAGCCGTGATAGGTCTCTCCACTGACCTTTCTTGGATCTATTTTCAGGGACTGCTTTTAAAACTAAATACTTAAGTGGTTCGCTGCTTATCTCACAGATACTGGAGCTTTCAAAGACACTGAAAGGGTTTTGTCTTTGAATTAAATGGGTTTAGGAGTTCATGAGAAGTCTCTAAAGCACCTAGGTAAAGCAGCGTTTAGTGAAACACTGCCTACCCCTTAAGTGGAATGCATGTTGTAGAAGTTTCAGTCTCAGGTTAGGTGTCCAGGCTTTTTAATGACTGTGGAACAGCTAGGCACCTGTGACTGTTGTCCACAGGGACGGCGCAAAGGACAACACAGAACTCCAGGATAAATGGGGTTATTTAATTAATTATCACCTTGTTTATATAACTTGGTTCGCAATAGAGAAACGACATTATTGGGTGCTTGACCATACACCTCCCAGAGTGATTGGCTGAATGCTATGACACCTATTTCAAAATATTTTCTTCAGTGTGAAAAACAAGACTGTGCATAACAAGTTTGCACCTGCGAGAGAAAGTCTTGGTTTACAAAACCCTCTACACTGTTTACAGCTAGCTTGTGTGAGAAAGGAGACTCTCACAAGCAGCTGCAAAATATAGGAAAATTTCTCTGCCAGCCTTTTCAGCATCTGCAGGCACCCAAGAAGCTGATCTTGTGAAACAAGCAGGGAGTTTCCTATTTCCAGAAGAAGGATGGAGAGGACAGAGGTGACAGTCTTGCTCCAGGGAATTTTTATCCTCTTTTCTAGCTGGACATGCAGAAAGGTAATTTTACTGTGTGTAAAAACTGAGGAAAACTGTCTTTGCATATTAGTAGTGTGGAACAAGAACTCAATCCATCTGCCCAGAAATTTGTTTCTACAAATGGAACAAATTTTTTCAGGAGAGAACAAGAAGGATCTGCTCCTCAGTGGCCACTACTCAAACAGTTAAGTCTCTCAGCTGGGACCAGGCATCTTGGGATCAAGTTCATGTTCCACTTGGAGCATGGTGGGGGTTTCAAGCAGCTCACCAGCTGTGGCTCATCTGCATGTATACAGACCAGCAGAAATTTAGATCCTCCCTGGATTAAGTGGCAGTCGAGTAGCTGAAGAACATAAAAGAAGCCAAAATGTAATTTAAATGTGTAAGTGGGAATGCAGACACCCGTGTATCATGGAAGATCTGAACCTAAACACTTAAACTTCCTGAGTATTAAATATCCTCAGCAGAAATGCATTGCAAACTCTACAGCTACACTTGGATAAATTCATAAACTATGAATGTTTGCTGTCCTGGCAAAAAAGCATGTAACCAAGAACCTGGTTAGACAAGTGAAATTTTATGTCTTTTATTACCTCTAGTTTGTACTTCTGTTTTAAAATCCCAGAGAACTACTTGTTTTAAAATTATACAGGAAGTCAGACTTTTAAGAGAATCATAATCTGGAATCTTTGTCACAGTGCACTGTAGATAAGTGGTATTATTGGAAGGAACAGCACACTGAAGAATTGTTTCCAGATTATTATAACACTTTCTTGCTCAGTTTTTCCATGCAAATGCTGTGTCTATACAGTCATCATCTTCACATGAGGATTTTGAGATTTATAGGAAAAACACCATGATAAGTGTTGGATAGAGTCCCAGTTCTATGAAGCCTGATCACAAGATTTTCCCCCAAATTGTCTTATACCCAGCAGATTTATCTCACTTGTTCAAACAGCATTTGCAAGACAAAAAAAGTTGGTATCATCATTTGTCTTGGAGGTTTTTCATGTTCAAGAAGACAGAATAAAAGGTAATTTTGACCTGAGAAAAAGTTGGGCAAAGTCAGTGCTTTCTCAGAGAACATGGCTAAACCTTTTAAGATTTGTGGAATAGCAAGTCCATATAAAAATTTGATTATCTTAGAAACTCTTTATACCGCATAAACTTGTGATTTCATCTTCCCTCCCACCCTCCGCCCCGCTTCCTAGTAAAAGTTTATTTGTCAGTGTATTAGGGATCTTCTCAAATGTATTTGTTCTCATTATCTAGTGCATATGTTTTGTTTTTAAACTCCTGGACCCTGCTTCCTACACCCCTTGCTCATATATCTCGCCAGCAGACACATTTCCTATTCCTCCAGCAACAGATTCGCTGTAGGAGCTTTCCAACTGACTGCTCTAACCTGTCCTTCAGGAAGTATGTGACAACTTTGATGTTTACTCTTTCAAATTGACACGTTTCACACAATAATTTAACTACCTTTGTTTTTACAAAGTTACCTTTCCTACTGAAACTGGACAAAACTAAGGTATCAGGAGTCGGATTGCGCTGGCCTTGGGAGGTACACAAGAGTGTAGAGAAGACACACAGGTTGTTTTTTCTCTGATCTGATATCTTGCGATAAAAGGAGTAAAGTCTCTAGAGGGAGAGAATTCTTTAATCTACCTTTCTGCTCACTGAAGCAGCTTTGCTGATGAAAGGAAAAATAGTGTCTTTATAGTCCTGCCTTATGTTCCATAAGAACCTCTCTGGCTGCTCAGTGGCAGCACTGCGAAGGGTTTTAGACAGCAGCTGTTTAGACCTGGCAAACACACATCGTGGACAGAAACATGACCCATCTGAAAGGTTGTTCAGTACCAGAAGTACTGAATGGTGCATAAAGGGGGCTACAGGAGAGCTGGAGAGGGACTTTTTGCAAGGGCAGGTAGTGATAGGACAAGGAATAATGGCTTTAATACTGAAAGGCAGTGGGTTTAGGTTAGATATCAGGAAGAAATTCTTTACTGTGAGAATGTGAAGCACTGGAACAGGTTGCTCAGAGAAGCTGGGGATGCCCCATCTCTGGAAGTGTTCAAGGGACTTTGAGCAATCTGGTCTAATAAAAGATGTCCCTCCCCATGGCATTGAGGTTGAAACTAGATGATCGCTAAGGTATCTCCCAACCCAAACCATTCTATGATTCTATAAAGTTGTGCTTCACTGCCTTCTTTTTTGTGTTTGTGTTTTGTAATTTGACAGAGAAAGATTCTGAAGGGAAGAATAGGGAAAAGTGTTGCCTCTCAGCTTTTTATCAGTTTTTATACTGAACAAACACGGGCACATTAGCAGAAGTAAATGCAAATAAAGCACATTTTACTAGGCAAGCATTCTGCAAACCTGGGTCTGTCTGTACCCAATTACCACAGTATAATATTAGGTGATGTCATGTAGCTTTTAAAACAGCTAAAAACTGCTGGTAGAAGTTTTCAAATATCTGTAGACAGCATGTCCCCAGCATTATCTGTGTGTCTCCTGACAAGAAAAAGTTTGATCCCAAGGAACAAGTAACAACAATTAGTAGGGGAGAAAACTAAGCCAAGAATTTTGAAAGATGTTAAAAAGAAAGGAAGGATGTGGGATTGTGCCAAGTGAGCCAGGACACTGTAACTAACAAGAATAACAGTTTTAAATGTAGCATAGGAAAATTAGGCTGATTTATGGGATTTTTTTGCTAATAATGAAGTCTATTAAACTGTAGAAAGTTTTCCAAGAAAAGTGGTAGAATACCCATCCTTTGGGATATATAAAAAGAGCCTGAACAAAGCTCTCAAACCATAAAATAAGGAGGACTCTGGCATTGACCTTCAAGATGGAAAAGATGAAGAAATGGCTTTTTCAATAACTAATTTTCACAAGTCTACGAGAATATAAAACGAAACAGTTAAAGAATAAGTGAGGCAGAAATATTACTGTAAGCACGAGAGATTTATCTGAAAGCACTAATTGATTGTCAATAAATCAGTTCCCTGGTGAGAAGAGAAAACTTGAAAAAATATTTCTACACCACAAAATTGTCCCTAACTGAAAACAAGTAGAACTTATTTTTAGCAGTGTGTTCATCGACTGTTAATCGAGTGCATGTTTTTTTCCTTTTCCCAATGAAATGATGCTTTTTTTTTCCTAATGGTAACCAAAGGAAAAGGTGATCTTTGAAAAATTAACTTTATGAGTAGAAAATGGGACTTTTGGAATGCAGATATAAAGGTGTTTGTCTCTTGTCTAACAGAAGTGGAAAGCCCTCGTGAAGTTTAGCAGTATTTGGACTGCTTAAAAGTCTAAATATCACTTAACAGTCTAGACATCATACAGGACAGCCACTGTGTAAAAGAATGAGATCAGAGCAAGTCTTAAACTTACCAAAAGCTGCCTCTAGTGATAATGATCTCATTTCTTTTCCCACAAGAAAAATTAAATGAAGGAAAAGTTGGCCTTAGAAAACATCATCAAAATAAATACATCGTTAGCTCTTTTAGTGTTTGGAGAACTGGTGATGAGGGTGAGATATGAATATTAGGAAAATTATGGTCACTGCAAGTGCTTTGGGAATCTAAAGTCCCTTTAATTATTTTTTTTACAATGAGATTAAAGGTATAATAACATTTTATTGATTTGGCATAAAAGGTCTTCAGACACTAGGATTTTAAAATTCTCTCACAGTTAGGTGGTACCACCTTTTGTTCCTTTCCTGGGCTTTGTGTTAAATAGTGTGCAGCCTCTCCAAGGATTTGGCCCTGAATCTCCTCTGCAAAAGTGAGAAGACCACCAAGGTTTCCCCAAAGCCCCTAGTGGTAGTGGTCCCGGCATGCCACTATTCATTAAACATTTTTATTTTTTGCGGTACGTATTGAGACCATTTTGCCCACACTTAATATATTCCAGTTAAATAAGAAAGTGCTCTTGCTGAAGGGTGTGAGCAAATTCTCCCCAAGTCTATAACCATTTAATTTCCCATGGTTTCAAATAAAGAAAAATTAGCTAAAAACGTAAGTCAAGATTTAAAAAGAGAGTCATGCTCTTTGTCACATCAGCCATTCCGCTATTGAAAAAGACTCCATGAGTTTTCACATCTCCAGCCTCTTGGGGAATAGAATTTTAAAGCATTTGAAACTGTTAGTTTAATAATATTAAAAGGTTTTAAGACCATTTTTATTATGAGGTAAAGGATATTGACTCTTCTCATGATTTCCAGTTCCAGCATTCTATTATTAATTAAAACATTGTGTGCCACTGGCTTTTCTTTCCTTTTCCACTTCCCTTTGCTCTTTACTTTTCAGCTGGCCATGGGTTTTATATATTTCAGAGCTGAAAAACATAGGGATTTTTTCTCATTCTTGCCATGACAAGGAACCTAAAGGGAAATACAACCGTTTAAAAATAATTAGACTAGACTAGACTAGAGTAGTTCCAGTTGGAAGGACTAATGAGGTCTGTCTCTATGGCTAGGCATTACCCTGAGCTGGACACACTACAGAGCAGACCTCTCTAAACCCTCTGTTCTCACTCTTCTTCTGACTCACACTCCAAAAAACTATTTTACTTATGACCACTGTGGGTAGGACCAAAATGATGATTAAAAAAGAGACTTGAGTTGAATCGATAACAATACAGGTAAGGATAGGAAAACTTTTTGATGCTAAGAACTGTGAACTGTTTGGTTGTCTTGGGAGGTTGTGAAACTTTCCTTCAATGACAGGTTCTGGTGGTACAACTACATAAGTAACAGCTGATTTCATTTCAGGATAAGAAACAAGCTAGGTGATCTCTTAAGGCCCTTTCCTGTTTTTGAATAAACCTCTGGGCCTAATTTCTTTAGTTGCTTAGAAAGGAGTTGCTGACTGGTTTAGCTTCCCAAGGCTGGGTGATGTGAATATTCTCCATGCAGGTCTAGCACTTCTGTAGATTCCGTTACTACACTGTGCCATGAAATTTCAAGGATATCTGTTGGAGGCAAAGTGTTCTTCTCATTCACGTCTGGAAGCACATTCTCACAGACTAGAGCAGCTTTCTGTTTTTCCCAGTTACTCCACTCACTTGATTTACCTCTGTCTGTAGTCCTGTTTCCAGAAGATCAGTGTTAGTTCAGTACACTGAGTGGAGCTGCTCTGAATATTAAACAGGCTTGATAGTGACTACCTAAAAAGCCCAATCTTAGCAGAAGGTTGAAAGGGCTGCCAAAATCACAAGCACATTTACATTATGAAGGTGTTAGCTGTAATAAAGAATTGGATTCTTTCTTTGCATCTGCTACAAAGGGATTAGGTGGTGAAGGTTTTGTTTATTCCCGGTCTCTTACATGTAGTTACTGCACATGCATGACTCATTTTCTCCATCTCAGACAGAAGAGCATAAGCTCTGATTTGAAGAAAAGTTGAATCCTCATATGCGTCATTGGAATCTCTGATCCCTGTGCTTTCAACATATGAAGACTTATGCAATACTTAATATATTGAAAAAATTGGCCAGTAAAGTCTTAATTTTGACACCAAAAACTGATGGCTTGTTTTCTTTTACATCTATGACTCAGTTGCATGGAAGTAAATTCTCTTCTAGTAATTTAGGGAGCAGATACCAGCGATAAGAACTACGGAGAAGCTCATGACAAAGAAGTGTAACCTTTTAAATTCAACATCTAACATTATGTTGTCTGTTGCAGACAGTGAAGGATAATACTCTCTTGTCTTTCCATCAAAACCACAGTATCCTACAGGAGACTTTATACAGAAATTCATCCACCTATCCTTGAAGGAGCTTATGTTTCTCCTTCAACTTGCTAGAGGACCTGCGTCAATGAGCGGGTGGTTTTGAGAAGTACAGTGAGAAAGAAAGATATTCAAGTACAGTAGAAGCTAAATTTACTGCCATTTCCTGTTACCAACATTTTTGTGCTCCACCTGCAAGATGGGAGAATTGTTTTGGATGCTGGAGATTTATTCTATGAAAGCAAAGGCTTATGCTTAAGGCAATTAGACCAGTGTTGATTTGTAGAACACATGAAAATTATCCTGAACTGAAATCTGTCAAGGAGCTCCTTCTTCTTACCCAGGTAGAAATTGTTGCCTAATATACCTTTGAACTAAATGTACAGAGAGCACAGGAATTACTTTGCCTTTGACTACTTCAGTGAATTTCAATATTGTATTTTAAAATTCTTGTGATAGGTGAGCGATTTGATATCGCTGACCACCCGGAATTAGACTCTGAAATGAAGTTTTTGGTCTAGAAAATTAGAAAGTGGTCTCTAGAAGTATGCTGGATGCTAGGCAGTTTGCCTGAGGAAGGACATGTCAGCGAGAGAAGGAGGATGTACCCTGTTACATCTCCTGGACAGAGTGGTTGTTTTGGTGCCCATTACTGAGAGCACAAACTACAAGTTTTAAAAATCAAAGGTATTTCTTCTTACAAGGAAAGGACTTTTCACAACTTTGTGCTAATTTTAGTTCTAGTCCTTACTTCGTTCTTATCTGAACTACTATTTATACTAACTAGAAATAGAAGTTTGCTTTTTTTTGTGAGAAGGTATTATTTTAACAAGTTTTATGGGAGGATATTTTTTGGGTAAAAAAGACTTTCACTGTGTCATTTTGTAAACACACCCACATGTGCACCTACGTTTATAAAACTTGATTTAACTCCCCGTTTCCTTCTGCTACATTTTCTTCTGTAACCATGGCAGCAATTGTGTAAGAGATGGTGGTTATCACCAGCAGTGTTGCTATCTTTTAGTCTTCAGAATCAGCCCTTTTTTTTGTGAATCTTGGCTCCATCAGCACCAAGAAATCTGTATCTTGTCAGATTTCTTGGCTGATGTGCTCCTTACTGTGACCTCTCACTTTGAGATGTGCCAGTGACATTGAGTTCCAGTGCAAAGTGTACTATAAAGTTGTGGGATCACCACAATGTGACACCACAGCAGGGCTCTTTTAAGCTGAGGAGATTTTCTTAACTGATGAGTTAACAAGATGATAGACCAAAAATGCCCTGGGACAGATTCAGTTCCATATACTGGCCCCTCTATGCCTCAGGAATTCAGTTATATCTGGCCAAATGAAAATTTCCCAGCAGAAGGGAGTGCTTAGCAGACATTAGATTGGCATGGTCCTGAATCTTACCAGTCGCAGCCTATAAAATAAGAAATTCAGAGGTTGGAGGGGATGGGACCTGAGTGCTACTATGCTCCAGAAAAATTCCATCTAGCTGCCTTAAGACCACTGTCATCTTGTGTAAATTGGACCAGCCTGAGAGTTGCTCTAACACACACTGTCTCTGTGGCCAGTGCTGGCGGAGAATCAAAGAGTAGTAACCAAATCTTTCTGATTTCTCCCTTTCTCTCTTGCACTGATCAGGTCTAGGCCATAGCAATGATTTGCCTCTGTGTGCTGAAGAGCTGCTTTCCAGACAATTGTAGCAATGCTCAGTATAGTGGGTGCAAATCAAAAGTGGAGCTGGGTAGGAAAAAGGCTTTTTCAACTTGCAAAAAGTATATTAATTAAAAGGCCTTTTCTACCCCAAGGAAATTCCAGAAATTTTGTTAATGGTTCATGGACAGTAACCTAACTGCGAGTGTAGAGTAGACCTGGACTTAGGGCACTCATCTGAGATGTAGAAACTTAGTTTTTCCTGTTTCTGTACAGGAACATGAAATAGATCTTTCCTTCTCTGAAGTTAGGTGTGTTCCTCTCTTTCTTTATCTATACTTGGAATACTGTTCAATAGTTGAGAAACTTTCTTTCGTTAAAAAAGAGCTCAAATTATGATGTTTCTGCTGAAAACTTAAGACTGAACTAAAGCAGCAGGTTTCAATGTGCGCACATAAAAATTGTAAAATAAAAACATCCTGACTTGCTTTAATTTGAAGATCTGGATTCTTTTCTAAGGTCTAATTTATCCCATGGCTCTTGCCAAGTTATTTTACTTCAGCTGCACAAGGGAGAGTGCAGATGCTGACTTTTCTCTGAGTGAAAAAGGGATGCTACTTATTTTTTATTCTTGTGCACTGAGTGCTGAAGGAATCTGGCTAATCCTTTGAACTAAGAAGGTACACAACCTACTGCTCCTTGCGGCACTGAAAGAAGGTGAGGAACAAACTTCAGAAGCTTCCACTTGTGGCTTAGATAACTGTGATATATACTGAGAGGAGAGATCGATAATATAAATTTTTGCCTTTCTTTCACTGATTCCTTCCATCCAGGTAACTCAGTTCCTTCCTGTCTTCCCTGTCACTTCCTAGCGTGTTGATGGAGATGCTTGGGCTTTGTTTCTTCTTCAAAGTGTATTTTGGTCCCTGGTTCTGTACAACAAGAACATGGCCAGTACTTTTTTGGCTGCTTTAACAATCCATGGCTCTTTTATTGCTATGTATAGCTCACATTTTAGAGCAGGTAAAAGCCTTGGAAATGGAGGGAAACAAGCATTTTGCACCCTTCTGCTTTTACAGTCTCTCAGCATAGTAAGCATCCCAACCTACATCATAAGGCCAGTAAGTCACTGTGTGAACTGTGCTAGAAGGTTTCTGTGTCCAATTACAAAGCAATCAGGCATGTCCTGAAGAAGATCTGTGGTAAGAAGGGACCAGTTTTCTTTGCTGTAGTGCTCCAAAGGAAGGTATTAGGTATTATTCCCTTTCCTCACAGTATGTAGGAGGACTACCTGTGCTCTTCAACTCAAAACTGAAAAATTAATATAACATATTCCTGCATCAGCCACTTCTGGTTTTATAGCACATTCAACACCTAACCTATGGCTCTGTACTTCTGCATCCTCAGTCGGCATTGCAACAGCAGCTTCACGTCTCTGTCAGAAATCTAACAAATTTTATTGGGAGTCCTTTTCAATCAGTCATGATTCAGGCTCAACTTTACAGTTTCCTTTTCAGACATTTAAAATCTGAACAAATAATGAAAAGAATAGCGCAAAGAGCTATAGATTAGTATCACAATTCAACAATAAATAAGAAATAGGTACTTTAAACTAGAATTTTATCCTAAGTAGAGCTGTGCAGAAAAATTAATGCAGAGTGAAAAAACAAAACAAATTCTGTTTTTCTGAAGAAATTTTGTATTATGTTTCATGCAGCTGAGAAACATCTGTACAGCTGTTTGTTTCAAGAGAGGGAAATCGTGTTGTTTTAAGAAACAAGGTGAGCCTAGAAGCTTGCATTTGGTCATTCAGAAAATGCTTCCTATATTAGAACTATAAAGTCAGATCAAGATAATACCATATACCTACGTGAAGTCTTAGGTGAATTCTGGATGTCAAAATCCACACTTCTGTCTTGCAAATTGAAAATTTAATTGGCTTTAATTGTCTGCATTCCCAAAACTACACCAGTCCTGACAGCCTGCTTAACTCCTAACTCACATCCGTGCCTTTTTTTGGGAAGAATGAATATTGCAACATCTATGTTAATAAATACTGTGTTGGGAATGTTCCTGGACATAATAACTCAGTCATCTAACTGTTAAATTGCTAGAAGGATTCTTAATATGGTTTTGACCTGGACCAGCGAGCACTATCCCAAACAATTGCTGAGTACAGTAAGGATTTCCAGAGGCCAAAGGTCATTCAGAGATCACAGGCAATTTGGCTGCGGCTAGCATGTTTTGGAAGATGAGAATTTAGGAGTATGGATGCTGCTCCATGCCAGTTGGACTCAGTGACAGAAAACAGTCCCATGCTCATCTGATTTACTAGTATATATGGAGCCAATGTGTTTTCTCTCTGTCTCCCAGAGAGGCTTAGTTTAGTAGGTGTTATTGAGAAAACTAAACACTTCCCAAAGTTGGGATTTTCAGAAAATGAAATTATCATTGACACTTTATGTCAATCCACAATATTCCATTTTTCCCTCTCCCATTACCTTATCCTGGTGTAAAATACTCAGTTGCCTCCTGACGGAGTTCCTAAGGGAATACCAGTCTGCATTCCCAAAACATTATAACCCAAGGCAACCCTCAAAACAGCCTTTAGGGGATGAAATTGAGATGCTGAAGCTGTGACAGTCATCATCAATTTTTGTTTTTTTAGAGTAGCATCCCAGCCCAGAGAATTTGTTCTATCTAAAGAGAACATAAAGCCACATAGGCAGAAGTCTGACACATAGCTTAGTGAAGAAAAAACATCAGTGTGTGATGGGAAGACTGGTGTTCCAGGCCTTGCTTCCAACATCATCCCTCTAATTTTGCAGTCATGGGGATGTGTGGCAGAAGCACAGATCTTATTCCCCTAAAACAAACTTTGAACACGTAGGAGTTTCTCTTATCTCCATTAACTTTGTACCTCTGGCTATGAGCTAGATGTGAAGCTGTGTCCACCTTTGTTTTACTGAAGAAAAATCTTCACAGAAAAATGTAGTAAGAGGAAAGTGGGATGAAGTCAAGTGTCCAAAGCCTCTTAGCCATAGCAGGCTCTATGGTGTTTCCAGAGAAGAGCTGTTCAGCTTTTTGTTATTTACAATGAGGACACTGACTTTGGTAGATCCAGTGTCACTCCTAAACAGTTTATATCAGCAATATTTTTCTAGTAAGTATGGCTAGGAGTTCAACACTTGACCCCTGCTTTACCAGCTTTAATCAGTTGCCTTTGTTTTCCTTATTCATGTTGGGCTAAGGTAGATGCTGAGTGTTTATATCCAAAGTTACAATTAAGTGCTGCTGTTTAATAAAGAAAGTGTGGCTGTCACAGACGCTTCAAATTCATTTTTTGAAATACTAAAATGCTTTATTAATTTTCTTAGAAGAATACTTTAAAAGCAAGATTTAAATTTTTTTTTAAACAGAATTAAGTCTTCACATGATTTAATTTGGCTGTGTTTTCACATGCAATCAAGAATTTGCTATTTGCACGTGTCTTTATTGAATAAATTTGTCCTGAGACTGCATATCCTCTTTTTTTCTTCTTTTGGAGTGATCCAAAGCACCCAATATGTTGAAAGTTTAAGCTGTAAATGCCCACAGCAGTTCAAGTGCATGGGTTAGCAGACCCAAACTATTCACCTTGGAATACTTTATGCATAATTTTAATGTTCTCTTGTTTAACAGGATGCTGGTTTCTCCAATCCAGCTAAAGCCTGGAGAGAACCCAGCCTGTATCATGTGTTATTCTTTCCAGTAGACTTTTAGTTCATACAGTTTGACTGCAAACAAAAACCACAACCTAATTAGTACAGAAAAAACTAAATTAATTAGAAACTGTGTTTCTTTAAATAAAATTTGCTATGCCAGCTGTACATCATGTCATACTCTTCACAACATGATAGCCTTATGTGCACTATCCCTGTCTTTGTGTTTGACCCAGATGAGAGCGGTTGCTTAGCTGCAGCCTTGGGGCCCCCAGGATGGGCCAAAACAGACAATAAACATGCATCTCTGTCTCCTTGGTCACTTGAATGACTTTGTATCATTGGATCTTTGGTTTGAGAAGCAAAACAAATTCTGAAATGGTTTCTCCTGGATTTCTTCACCCAGCTCTGACTTCAAATAGTAATAAATTCATGTATTTACTGTATCACTGAGGCCCACTTTAATAAGTGTTTACTCTGTGTTTCCAAGAAAAAAAGTTGTACAAGTGGTTACTACAACAACAACTGGCTCTGAAAAAGCATTTAGCTTTATAACCTTTTGATTCTCATTTTAATCATCCTCACAGATTTTGTTCTAATCTTAATTTAACTTTCTGTGCTTTGAGGGCTTCTCTACTGAGAGAAATGCTTCAGTTTGAAATGCCGTACTTTGTACATCTGCAGTGACGGTCATATTGCAGGTGGTGAGAGGTGTATTACCATCTCTGGGTACACAGTTTATGCCTCCCTCTGGTCAGATGGGATGCAGAGGATGTGAAAGTTACTGGGACTAAATAAGAAAAGGAGCTGCATGTCTGTAGCAGGCATCTATTGCATATTTTTTTTATTCTGATGGTAGACGGTAGAGCTTTTGAAAATCCTCTTTTCAGTAGGTTATATTTCTTTTAATCTCAGTTCTGTGCTAACTTGCAATATTTCACAGATATGACCTCACAAGCACTAACCTCCTAGCCACAAAACAAAAGAAGGTCAGAATACCTGATGGTGGGCTAATATATTGCTGTTTTTAAAGGCATGCAAGGTTTCCAATATTCAGTTCTTAAGCCAGAATCCATGTTTAGAGCTAATTGGTTTTATTCTTGCTGGTGACCAGCAGCTTTCGTCGTGGTGGTGTCCTTAATATGGGTCAACAATTAGAGTACTGCAGGGTCCCTCTGTGATCGCTTCTCTTCCTGGAGATGCCTTGGGTTGACACCTTCTCATCAGCAGATGATATGGGCCCCTGTTATTGTTTTATAGCCCTGTTTTACTGCTGACTAGGTTCAAGTCACCATTGACATACTGACTGAGAGGTAGATTATTCTTCTGAAGGGATGTACTTCCCTGTACCCTTGTACCTATGCTTTCTTGGACGTCTTCACTGTCTTGTCCTGTTTTGCATCTAACAGCTAAAGTCTCAGCAATCAGGAAACAGGGAGACAGCATAAGGGTTTGTTCTCTCTTGCTATCTTTGCACTGGGTAACTAAAGGAAACCAAGCCCTTGTCCCTCTGAAGCAGTTTCTCTGAAATCACTGGTACTGCCTGAATGAAGGTCCATAGGGTATGCCTGAGTATGTTTTAAAAGAAATTACTCTTAACATCTTTTAAAAGACTTATCAAAAGCTTTTCCCAGAGGATTCCCTCTCCAATAAGTGAGCTTCATACCTCCTATGAAGCGTTCAAGAGCGAACTCCTTTAGCATAAGAAAAACTTCTCTGTAGTCATTGCTAAACAAAGATCTGAAATCAGACATTTATCAAGTGACCCTCACTGACAACTTCTTGAATCCAGCAGTCATGAACCCAAACCCTTCCACAACCAAGGACTTCCTTAAAGGGGATCCAGGATGGCAGCAATAAAAAAACAAGGTGAGATTCAGGCAGTCACATACAACCTAAGTAGGTGAGGCCTCTTCTTACTACTCCAGAGGAACATATCCACATAATGTTTTGTATGTGTATTTACTCAAAAATTTACAACAGGTTCTGTTGAGATTTGTTTTCCACACTGGAAACATGCCAACATCATAGATACTGAAACTAAAATTCTTAGGTAAAAAACAAATGGGATTTTTATTGTGACAGCATTTTCATAATTAAGCAAAAGAAACTTTAAAAGATAATGTCAACACCATAGCTTTGAAAGAAAAAATCACATTTATCTCTTCTAAGCAGAGCAATATATGGGTCAATGTTTCAATAAAATTATTTACTGAAGGCCTGTCTGATGCAGATTGATGGTTTTCAGGTTTTGGGACTATGATGCCCCCAAAAAAGGAAGGTTATAAAAGACAAAAGATATCAAAGAAAAAATTGTCACCACTTTCAGAAGTATCTTTTCCAGAAATGTGACCAAAATTACAGCATCTTTGGGCCAAAATATATTGTGTACCCATACATATGTGTGTATAATATGTATGGTATATATATTATAATTTTAAGTCATGAATAAAATTCTTACAGCCAAGCACCCTCACCCACACCTGCCTTACATTTCACTGTGAAGTTGTTCTTCCCACATCCATCATAGTGTCTGGCTCTGTTCCAAACTGAAGGAGAAGGACACTCTGCCATGGCATCATGGGGAGCTCGGGACCCAACTCTTTCAGCTCCTGTGCCTTGGAGACTTTCTTAATGAAGCTGCCCAGGCAGTAACA
This sequence comes from Corvus brachyrhynchos, assembly GCF_000691975.1. Lineage (NCBI taxonomy): Eukaryota > Metazoa > Chordata > Aves > Passeriformes > Corvidae > Corvus > Corvus brachyrhynchos. Next base: position 15,069,054 of record NW_008239110.1, read on the forward strand.
GCTTGATTTAAAATAGTGGATAATGAAATTAAAGTCATTGTGGAAGAAAGTGACTGGCTGAATTTATGTGTCGGAAGTGAAATTAGTTACATTCTCAGTTTACAGGGAAAAAGAGGAAAGTGAGAAAGTATAGCTCATCACCTTTGGAAATGATTTGTTGTCCATAACCCTGACAGTGAAACTCTAACTCACTGCCAGGAGCACTTACACTCCAGCTGTGCCTCAAGGAGCCTGCTCAATCCAATTTCACCCCCACCCCCTTATTTTAAAACAGTCCTCTGCATGCACACGTATGCAAAATACTGCATGGACTCAGCGTTTTCTCTGGGAAGGGATCTTCTGGTGCCAAGACCATCTAATAGTAATTGACAGTGACCAAACCTGGACACCAGCTTGCTTGCACAGTGCGTTCTGGCTTGTGCTCCCTTGCTTAGGTTAAGGTTTGGGGGTTTTGGAGTCATGCAAACAAGTTGTCATTTGCTAGAAAAAAATTGTTATGATCAGATGTTCATAATTCCCCCATCACAGCATAATTAAAATCCTTAATTGCATACAAATGAATGGTCTCAGTGCACCTATCTTCTTTTCCTCTCCCTCAGCTTTTCCTTACATTAAGCTGGAGATGCCACCAGTACCTTAGTAGTGTGTTGGTTCAAGATGCCTCTTTGCAAAGGTTGTTACAATGCTCTACAAAATCTTGGCTTTCTTTTGCACTGTGACACTTAGATGAGTTGCTATAAAGCTGTCTGAATTTCAGGCATCTGTCTCTATTGATTTAGGTTGAATGTGCTGTTTTATTTATGCTTATATATATGTATATAACTAATAATAAAAAAGGGACACCATATGCCAAGTCCCCAAAATTGTGAGTTTGCGTAATACTGTTTATTTCATGAATTAGTGGACATTTATCAATATTTATTGAGGTTTTTTTGATAAATACATTACATTTTAAGATGTAGACCTTCTACTTTAGAATGAAAGAAAAGAAAGATTGTTATTAAAATACCCTTTTAAAATTATGTTTCCCGAAGGAAAATGAATTAAGGATCCTGGAAAATGTTTCAGTCCCTTTCTTGTACGGTAATCTAATCCTGAAGGACGCCCTTTGATTCCCTTCTATAATACTTTGGTTTTTTCCTTCTTGTTATTTTATTGTACTTATTCCCACAGCCAGCTTCAAATGACCTCAAGAACACAGGGCAGCTAAAAGATTGCTTAAACTTCTTAATACTTTTAATCCTTACTTGTTATAATTTGATTACTGAGACAGATTTTCTCTCTGGGCCTCATATTAAATCACTTTCAAGTTGAAACAAACCAGAAATCCTTTCAACTTAACAGAGCTTGCATTCAATATGAGCTAGTGAGATGTAGCACAGAGACTGTAAGATGTTGCATCACATGCTTCCTGGATTTTAATGCAAGGAAAGCAAACTTCAATCAATATTACATATGATTTTACCTTCGTAGAGTATCTCTTTTACAAGAGCAAGCATGAGTAAGTATAGTTTTGGAAGTGCATGTATATGCATGTGTGCAAATACAAGCAGATATAAATTTCAATGCAATATATATAACTTTGTTGATACTATAATCTCTGGAACTATAAAACCTTATTTATTGTGATAAGAATGAATCCCTAATGAGATTTTCTGTCATGAAACTCATTCTTTTCCTTGTCAACTATTTAAAAAGAAAAAAAAAATTACTTTTTCTAGGACAGTGGTTTAGCTAACTTCATAATGTCATTTAAAAGTGATGAATTCCTAATTTTCTCAGGAAAAATATGGTGAAACGAGAGGGATTGAAATTCAGCAGCAAATAGGAATGGTGGAATTGTTACTCCTTTGCAAAGGAACTTTGATGGGTTTGCCATCAAGTTTCATTCTGAAGCTTTTGTATGAAAAGATTTCTGAGAATGTGAGTTTTCCCCACTCAGCCTCCCTGGTTGATCAGGACAACATGCAAGCACGCTTTGCGTAGCTTTGTGATGCCCAGAGGCAATGGGTTCACAAGGTTCAGGTCAAGCGCTGATCTTAATCAAAATTGCATTCTGCTAAGGAAAGGCTGAGGAAAAGATGTATCCAGAAAGGGGAGAATTCAATAAAAACTTAAGGGGATTCATTTGCTGGAGCAACCCCTGGGAAGGGGAATGTCAGGAGTTGAAACTTCCAGCAGTAGTCTGTAGGTAAATTAGTTTTAGGGAGATTAATAAGGTAGTCAGTTAACAATCACCTGAAGATAAGCATTAACTGAGTGCTCCTGTCCCTCACCACAGCCCCCTTGTCCACCTATGACCTCCTCTGCCACCACCCCCTGCTTCTGTGTAGGCTCTGGGGGCAGGGGATCACCTGCAGTCTAGGCTCTTGGTGCTGATGACCACAGAGACTGATTATTGTCCCACCTATCGAAAATCCAGTTTTAAAAAACCATAAAGTTGTAGCAAGAACCTTACACTTCCAATAAGCTGCCTGGAGGCTGAATCTCTATAACCCCCTGCTGCTGAGGGCACTGATGCCAGAGGCTGGTGCTGCAGGGGTGTTCAGGAAGGCAGTGCTGAAGTGTTGCTGCAGTGAACTCTCCTGGTTCTCTCTGACCTCAGGCTGCAGCTGGTGTGGCTTGCTCTGCCTCTGAAGACTGGCTGTACTGGGGCGCTCTGTCACAGTGGAGATCTCTCTGAGCTAAGCTGCTTCCAGAATTGAGGCCATATTTGCTAGTAAAGTCTACAGCTGCAAGAGAAATGCAAATCCCTGCAGCCCTATACTCTCATCTTGGCAGAAGAAAAGCCCTTTCACCTTTAAAATAAATTACAAGAAATGGGCTCAGATTAAATCCCTCGATCCAAACCCACTGAACTCTCAGAATGATTGAATCCAGACTCAGGCTTTACTGGTTGGGCCCCTCACTGATATCTGTACATCACTTATAAACACACACAGGTGCTCTGTGGAAAATGAGGGAACCTGAGGTCTGTTAGCAAATACACTGATACACCTTTTAAGGGATTTCCATCCACTCACGAGTTGCATCAAGACACCAGTAAGAAAAGTCCCTTACTGAATGATGTCTGTGTGTTTCTTATGTCTCTCTAACTTAAAGGAGGCCAAGGAGATCCCTTTGAAAATCTGAAGCACAGGAATTGTTTCCAGGCTCAAAAATTCTATGCCAAATTCCTTCTGTAGTCTAAATTTTGGGCAAAAAAAGGAATTTTAATGAAAGCAATAACCAGCTATTAAGTTTAATGATATTGGTAGGTGTTGCCATCATTTACCTATTGGGATTGAATTAGGAATACTTAAAGGAATTAATGACTGCAGACTCTAGGTAATAGAAATTTAATTCATGTTTATGGATCAGGTCCTGCAGTTTCCTCATTGGCAAAGCTACAGTGAAGGTCAGTGGATTTTTGCTGGGTTGAAGGCAGTTAACAGAGCTTAATAGTGCTTGTTAATAATAATTTTAAAAATCTAGCTTTCTGAATATCTAAAAAACACTGCATTTTCTTAGTATTTATTTTTTGTTTTTTCAAATTGTACTAGATAACTATTTTGCTCCTAAATATGAATGTACTTCCCCTGGTTTTGTGAAGCAAGTGTACTCTCACTCGGATTACCAAAATTTAATTAGAGACTGTTTTTTGTTAATCTTCTGCAGATGTCAAAGAGCATGATGAATGTTTGCATGCAGGAACCTTCTTTGGTCCCATCACCCACAAGTACCAGGCCCACAGCTGGAGTATTGCTGTGCTGTTGGGAAGTACCTGAGTCAGACCAGGAAGACTGGGAGCTGTCATTTGTAGCAGGATGGCTGTGTTTGTGTGCCTGCTCCAGCTCCTTTGGAATTCTTCCTCAGAGCACTGATCACCCTCTCTGTGCTCAGAGTCATGCCAAATCATGGATAGGCCCCTGGCACCCAGTGCCTCGCCAGTGCCCTGCACCCAGCTAAGAACCAGAAGCAGCTTCCTGCATACTGGTCTTGTAACTGAATTGAGTGCCTAAAGACAGCTGGGATGAAACAAGGCTGAGGGCAGTCCGCCTTGGCTTCAGCACCTACCATGGTGCTTAAATTCTGACCATGCCTCCTGGGTCAGGCTGTGTGCAGTGGATGCCCTCTATCAGGCGTTATCTTTTCCCCTCCAGTGGCTCAGAATTAGCTCTTACCACACTGGGAACATATGTCGTACATGTTGAAGGATATCCTGTGCCTGGGATGTCTAAACTTGTCTTACAATTTTGTGTGAACGGGCAACCATTTTACATTTGTGCCTGCTGGCAGTCAAGTAATACGAGCACAAATATACAGGTCATTAGAATCAGCTTTTCGTTTGAGGGAGAAGTCTGATCTCCTTCCAATTAATATTTAATTTCATAGATATTAAACAGTAATTTTCTTATGGCTCCAGATTTGTGTCTCTGTTCTCCCAAATGTGAGTCTTAACTGAGCCATAGAGCTGGCTAGTTCCACTTCTTATTCCCTCACCAGCTGTATATGAAAGCATTTTCTCCGGTCTTTGAATTGGACTTTTCTTTCCTTTCGCCTTCCCACTGTTTTGCCGTCTTTCTAAAACATGCACCAGAGCATCATGCATTGCTCTGAAATGAATAGGACATGTGCCATATGAGGGATAAATTAATTTCCATAATCCCATGGGTTCCCCCCACAGGGCGCTGGTTCCCTCTCTCTACATAGAAGGATTGCATTTGCCCTTTTATTGTAGTTGTGTACGAAGTTCAGTCTCAGCTCTCCACCTGCTGATTCATCATTACTTTTCAGGCACTTGTTTCTGGGATACCCTTTGCCATTTGTGGGTCTGACTTATGGCTGCTGTTTTTAGAAGCTGAAATTTTCCCATTATCATAATCAAAATGTGCAGCTGCTTTTATTTGTACCTTATTAATTTGTTGACTACCATCTGAACTAATGAGGTTCCTTGGAACCTCACTAAGAATGACAATGAAATTGTGATACACTATACGTTTTGGAATGTTTCAGCTCTCTCATTCTTGACATATTGCACACATGCTATGGTATTCATTTTGAGACTTTTTTCTACAGAAGCAGCTGAAGAGCAAAGATTTTATTATGTCACTTTTCACAGATCACAGAATATTCTGTGTTGAGAAGAACCCACAAGGATCCCCAAGTCCAATTCTTAAGTGAATGGCCTGTATAGGGATTGAAGCTACAACCTTGGTGTTATTAGCACCATGCTTTAAGCAGCTGAGCTAAGTCAGGGTACTGAGAAAATTAGTGAATCCTTTAAGTCAGCATGATCAATTGATTGGTGGACATATATTCATGTTTTTGTTAAATTATTGTTCATTAGTTCTTCGGTAGATTCCTGGTTATTAAAAGTGAAAAAGTCCCAATAGCTTGTTCAATCAAGTCCACTGACTCATTAAGAGCATGTATTAATCTGATACCAAAGACTAATGCCTATAAATAAAAGAGAGATTATTGTAGAGAATTGCTTTGAAAACAAATCCATATGGTATAAAGAGTAGGACACTGCTGCTAACATTTTTCCTTTTACATGCTTTGTGATAAGATTATGAGCTTTTTAAGACGTACTAGTGATTCAGATACAACCTTTACCTTCACTGACTTCTACAAAAAATTTGTCTACTAAGTGGACAAAAAGAGAGTTTATGGGCTAGATAAAGTAACAGATTTATTTCAAGTATGTGTTTTTATTAGACAGGGCTAATAAAATCTTCAGCGGATTTTGTGTATGAATGTAGAAATCTGTAAATGCCACCCAAAATTATGAATCAGAGGTGATTAGAGTTAATGGGCTACTCCAAAGGAAACCTGAAACTAGAAGATCTGTTTACATGTGATTTAAATTACTTTGAAACCTTAGTTTCAGAGAGAAAGGGAGCACGCAAAGGAGAGAGGAAGGCATAGGTTTCTGGATGTACTATGGGAAGGGAGTACAGGAGGGTGATTGAAGCCAGTAACCTTGCAACAATTCCTGGTATCACCTACATTAAGTCAGAAAAGGCCAGGGAGTTATCAGAGAGTTTCTAATTTGCTTACAATTTTTTTTTTTTGTTTGTTTACTCACACATTTCTTCTTTTCCCCACTTTTAAAACCAACCTAGGCCTCTGTCCTGGCACTGCATGCTATGCCAGAATCACTTTCTCACTTTTAACGTTGTTTTTCAGGGAATGAGCAATTCTTTTACTGATTGGGAAATCTGTATGTGACTCACTGGTCTTATGGTTCTGGTGAAAATAAAAGATCTGGAAATCAAAATTTCACTGAGGGAGAAAAAACATATTTTCTGAGCAGCTACAGTCTAAAAGCAAAACACCAGGGAGCTGACGAAGATGAAAATATTGCATTAATTGAAACTAAACCAAATATTTACACAAATAAATGCAAACTGATGGTAGCAGGTTATCATGACTCTAAGCTGTCCTAGAATTTCAATATTATCATCTTAACCAGAGAAATAAAATGCAGTTATAAAATCAACAAGGCAAGTTTTTAAAAAACTGGCATGAAAATCTATCTAGATATAGTGTGACTGACAGAAAACATACTGAGTTGGAGTTTGCTTTCAACATTTGTGTGGCTGCCAGAGTACTATACTCAGAGATATTTAGGCCAGAAGGGACATTAGATCATCTAGCCTGACCTGCTCTGTATCACAGGCCATTTCATGTTACCTAACTGCTCCTGTGTTGAGTCCATCTAATCTGGCCTCAGCTGCCATCACTGGTTCTTGTTAAACCTTTCTCTTTACTTGCTGACAAAGAAAGTCTTTTAATGATTTTTTTTTTAAATTTCTTAGTCCTGATTTTCAACCTATAGAACTTTTATAATGCATTTTTTAATTGTGAAGGTTTATTTCTTTATAATGGTTACAAGGTGAATTCATAATGGCATCAAAATTTCAAACAGACCAGGACCCTGAAAAAAAACATATAAAAGGCCATACTTTGTTAGAGCAAGGAGTGATCTAACCCAATGTGTTATTTCCAACTGTGGCCTGAAGCAAATGTCCCCAAAAGAGTAAGGACAGTTCAAACATATTTGTTATTTTTCCAGATTCCTACAAGTTTCAGTGAGGACATTTCTTGACTCTCTTGGTTTTTTTCTCTTTATTCTCAACAGACCTCTCTTCTGAGTCCTATCCCAGGAGAACTTTGAAAAAGGGGCTCCATAGATCTTCTTTCTTGTGCATCAAGACTCTCCTTTTGCTAAATTTGAAGCTGGCTCCTATTAGCTGCACTGGATAATATTCAGTAGAAGGAATGGAAAACTGCGGATTCAGTTATGAATCTGGTGGCCCTTGGCTGTAACACCCTTCTATTCACCTCTTTTCCAGACTGCAGAACCAACTCTGCTCAGCTGTTTTCCCCTCCTAGGAGCCATTCCATACCTTTGGTCACCTCTGTCACTCGTCTCTGAACCTTTGCCATTTCTACTCTGTTCTTTCTGAAAAAACAGCTGCAGACACTGTTCAAGAAACACAAGTTTATACAGCTGCATAGCTATGTTTGCTCTCTACTCTTTAATAATTCCTAACTTTCCATTCGCTTTTTTGATTGCTTGGAAGGAGTTGTTTTCATAGAACATAATCCCAGAGTCTTTCTCTTGAGTGGTAACAGTCAGCTCAAAGCCCATTATTTTATATATGAGGTTAAGATTACTTTCCCCGTATCACTTTACATATATATCCATGAATTTATTCTGTTGTTTTATTGTTTGCTCAGTCTCACAAGATCCTTCTGCATTATCTCAGCCTGACCATACAAGTATTTCCGTACATGTTTTACCTCCCACACAGCATGGAGTCACATTGACATGAAGGGAACAGCCCTCGTATGCAAAGGTAAGCACTTTTCAGAGCTAATAAGCTAATTTCAGAGCTCTTTCAGAGCTGCACACGTTCGACCATCTTGAACTATGGCTAGAAAAAACCATCAGGGTTTAAAGAAGCTGCCAGCTCACGATGCAGCCTCCAAAAGTAATTTAACCCAACCTGCCAGGGACAACATAAGCATAGGTAAATTATTGTGCCCTGAGGTCTGCAGCACACAGCACATTGGTACTACATGAGGAAAGACCCAGGCTGCTCACAGTGCTACATGATAGAAGGACAAGAGACCACGCATCTAAATTAAAATAAGAGAAGTGCAGACTCGATAGAGGGAGAAACTCTCTCTCCTGAGGCTGGGGGGCAGAGGTTCAGACTATCCAGGGAGTCTGTGCAGTTTCGATCTGGGGTGTTCCAGCCCCGAGGGGCACAGCCCTGAACAGCCTTATCTGACCTTGGTGCTGAGCACATCTGATCTCCTGAGGTCCTTGGAGGAGCTTGAGCTCTCCTGCAACCAGCTTGGATGTTAAATGCACACTAGTACAGGTTATGGTTAATTTGAAATCTTCTTTTGGAGGTAAAACTAAATATAAGGGTGTCTTTTTTGATAGACAGATATTGAAAGAAGTGATTATCAGCCTCTTTCCAAATAGTCTGGAATAAAGGGATCACTGGTTTAGACATGACTTAGACTTGTGAAGACTAAAGCGGAGGGTGTAGCTTAAGAATAGCACCATGAAATGTAAATAAATTCACTTATTTTTCAAAGTTGCTCTGTATCTGGCCCATTTTGATGCCAGGTGGACAAAGCAGTTTTTTCCTGTTGGTACCTGTCTGTATAGAGATACCCTATATTTAGCCTCATATTTGAAAAAAAGGTAATTAGAATCTTAGAATCTTATGGGAGTTCTTAAATTTTCCTTTCTCAAAAGTGGTCAAACTGGATAAAAATATTTGCTGGACTTCAAAGTGATATGTGTTTGCTGAAAGGAAAGGCAGATATTTTTCTCCCAGACTTAAGAGCGTATTTTCTCTGTTGCTAGTGAGACATTATTGTGACCAGAGAAGGGTGTACATGCACACAGATCATATAACAAAACTTCCTTTTCACCCCAAATAGCTTTGAAACGAATATCAGATGGAAAATGCAGAGACAGAAAGGCAAGCTGTTTGTACAGTGTCTCATTTAGCTGCTTTCTCAGCCTACTTGGGACAGTCCTAACCTACTTTACCTTGATTAGAAAAGTCTGAATAATTTCCTGCACTAGATGCAGATTTCCTCAGTGCAGACCTTTGTATCTTTTATAAATTCATAGCTTGACATCAATTATTTCTGCCCCTGGACTCCTCACCCAGGCACCCCTGAATTTGAGGATAGTGGAGAGATGGGAAATGTGGGCATCTTCCATAACCAGGCAAGTGTGTTCAAACAGAAATCCCTGAGTAGAGTGCTTCCCAGTCCTCAGTGTGAAGGTACTACTGAGGTATAAAAGTGCTGCTGAACTGTGGGCAAAAGCTGTCAGGGGCAGTGCCCGCCTTGCCTGTGGTTGGTCAGCCCAGCAGTTTGGGTACATTCATAGGAAAGGAGTGAACATCAGGAATGTTTTGACCTTGCTTCCTTAGGCGGTGAAAGATGGTCATAAACAGAGAGAGAAAAGGCGGCTTGTGTGAGACCAGCACCATGCTTCAGTGCTGTGGGACTTTGTAGTCTCCTGGGAAAGGCTTTGAGGAAAACAGTAAACTGTTATCTTCTGAGGCTGCAGCCGGTGCCTCAGCAGAAGATCCCTTTATCCAGCACTGACATGTCAGCCAGAAAGCCACCAAGCAAAGGTGGACTGACCAGGATCTCCCATCCCAACCCACTGGATGTGGATCTGAGCCCCCTACTCACCAACACTGCATCACAGGCTGTGATGGACATGAGGGGGGAGAGAGGACAGCAGGCACACCTGGGATGAACCCAGCACTTAGCCCAGAGACTTGGGGAGTAATTAAAGGACTTCGGTGATGGTAGTGGTGGGATAGGTGTGTTATTTACTAGCAGTGTAAATCCTTGCTCTGCCTTTCCAGCTTGACGCCATGCTCATTTCCAGCTCCAGGTTTTGTAGGCTGTTTTTTTATAGTGATTCAAAGCTTGCAAATATGGAAGCACATACTTGTGAATGTGGATGCATAGGCAGGTGCCCAATTTTCATAGAAATACAGAACTGTTTGGGTTGGAAGGGACCTTACAGATCATCTGTTTCCAACACCTCTGCCATGGGCAGAGATACCTTCCACTAGACCGGGTTGCTCAAAGCCCCATCCAACACGGCCTTGAACACTTCTAGGGATGGGCATCTGCAAGTTTTACCCAGATTCCTCTGGGAAGCATACTGGTCTTAGGAAGTTCATTATTTTTAAGTGAACTATTTAAAAATTTAAACCTGGCTCTTTTTTTTTTTCCTGTCAGGAGGAATAGAGCTGTAGGAATAATAGTAAACCTATCCATGTCCTAAATACCCTCCAAAAATATTTGTTGTGGTATGTACAACCAAAGTTTACTGATGAGATTTTAATTCAGACCCTAGTCTAGGAAGAAGTCTAGCCCCGTTTCTAGTTATTTCTTATGCATAAACCTAAACAATCTGGTTTCTATTGTATGCCAAAATGTAGTAGTTCATTTTCAGTTTGGCTATATCTTCTCATCTGCAGAAATATTACATTTTAAATTGTGCAAAGCAGATATATACAAGTCTTTTGTTTCACAAAAAACAAGCCTTAGGAAATATTATTGCAGATTCTGATTGCAAAATAAAAAATTATTATGCATTTGAATAGAGAAAAAAACCAACAGTTGCCCAGCTTAGTTTTGGGTCATTATTAAATTTTTAAAGAAATTTTGCTTTTAAAGTTGCTTGCTCGAGAAAGTTGTCAAGGAAACAGATCTTGTGCTGGAGCAACAATAAATATAAGTAAAGTAAATTTTGAATTTGCTTTGTGAACTTTAAACCAGAAAAGTAGTTACATGTAACCACTCAGAGAAAGAAAGCATATCATCTGGTAATTTTAACTTTCAACCTCAATTAAGGTAAAACAGGATGACAAAATCATGCTTTGGAATGATGAATATATTATGTAAAATAAGAATCTCTTCACCATCATCTGATTACAAATAGAAAAAAACCAGGTCTATCAGATGACAAGTCCAAGGAAATCCAAGCTGCTTGGGAATGAAGTTTATGTGAAGAAGAAAGAAATTGGCCATTTCTCTGTGTGCACAACTGATGTGCACACAGTGTAGTCTAACCAGTCTGGAATACATTTAGTTGGATAAGCATGTGCATCTCTGCAGTGTGCACATAATGAACTCAATGCCTCCTGTATCACCTGCAATGCATGAATTTGCAGTGTGCATACCACATGTGGCTGCAGTTCCCTCTGAAATTCTCACCTCTGGGAAACCCAAGAACAGAAAGGAAGAAAGTTTTTACACCAACGTTTTTCTGTAGTGAGAACATACAAGCAAGGCATTATTTCTTTCTTTAGGGACTGCATTTTGTAGTTAGCACTTCAGTGGAACTTTCCCTCATAACCTGTTGATGCTCACCAAGCCTTTTTCTTTTGCAGGTGGACTCACGTCAATCCTTTAGGATTTCATTCTATGTATCTGAACCTAGTAAGACTCTTACATTAAACTGTTGAGTTACAGAAATCTGCATACTTGTCATCAGTTAATTTTTGCATCGTTTATTCTCCTAATGAGCATGAGATATGCTGAAGCTGCTTTTCAGGTTTTTTTTTAGTTTAGCTTGTGCTTCACAACTGGGAGCACTGTAGCTACTTTTTCTAGTTAAATGTTAATACTGAACAATCAAACATACTTTGCAATAGAGAAACAAATGATTTCCATATGCATAGAAAATCCCTAAACAAATCTATCAAATATGTTGTCTCAACTATTTCTCTTCCAGCACTGAGAGAATACTGGCACACAGTTAGTATACAGCATCTGGTTAGCTGAGAATACATCAATATCTCTGAAGTTTTAAACATTTTATTTGAAAAGCAAGTCTTTCCCACAAAGTATGAAACCATCCATCTACAGCATTTGACTGTGATAGTGATTCCCCAGACTTCTAGTACACTTGACAGGCATTTTAGGGAGGTTTACATGCAGAAGGTAGTGAAGATATAATTTCAGAGCTATCAAAAATGGATATTTTTGTAATTTGTTCTTTGGAAATTATAAGTGCCATATTAAATATTTGTATTTCATGTCATCTACGTATAGTTTATGATTGGGGGCTAGAGAAAATGGCATGTTCTTTGCTAAATAGACTATTTTTTATCATTTATAGGTGTTTGCATTCTAGCTCTGAACAGGAGCTCTTGGTATCGCTGAAGCCAATAGTGAAATTCCCAGAGGCTTCAGCAGCAGTTGGCCTCTATTTCACCATAGGAATTTAAGACTGGGTTCCAAATGGGATCAAGCTCTATCTCCAAAACTTAGATCCTCAAAATCTCTGTTCAGTCTAGGCACCTCCATTTCTTTTGTAAAACCCCTCCGTCTGTCTGTAAAAGTCTCCAGTTGGCTGCTACCTTTGCCTGGAGTTCACTAAACTGGTTGGTGACTATTTTAGACCTGCGCCTCAGAAAGAATCACACATAAGTGTTCGGTGATGGTAGTGGTGGGATAGGTGTTTTATTTACTAGCAGTGTAAATCCTTGCTCTGCCTTTCCAGCTTAGTGATGGTAGTGGTGGGATGGGTGTTTTATTTACCAGCAGTGTAAATCCTTGCTCTGCCTTTCCAGCTTGACGCCATGCTCATTTCCAGCTCCAGGTTTTGTAGGCTGTTTTTTTCTAGTGATTCAAAGCTTGCAAATATGGAAGCACATACTTGTGAATGTGGATGCATAGGCAGGTGCCCAATTTTCATAGAAATACAGAACTGTTTGGGTTGGAAGGGACCTTACAGATCATCTGTTTCCAACACCTCTGCCATGGGCAGAGATACCTTCCACTAGACCGGGTTGCTCAAAGCCCCATCCAACACGGCCTTGAACACTTCTAGGGATGGGCATCTGCAAGTTTTACCCAGATTCCTCTGGGAAGCATACTGGTCTTAGGAAGTTCATTATTTTTAAGTGAACTATTTAAAAATTTAAACCTGGCTCTTTTTTTTTTTCCTGTCAGGAGGAATAGAGCTGTAGGAATAATAGTAAACCTATCCATGTCCTAAATACCCTCCAAAAATATTTGTTGTGGTATGTACAACCAAAGTTTACTGATGAGATTTTAATTCAGACCCTGGTCTAGGAAGAAGTCTAGCCCCGTTTCTAGTTATTTCTTATGCATAAACCTAAACAATCTGGTTTCTATTGTATGCCAAAATGTAGTAGTTCATTTTCAGTTTGGCTATATCTTCTCATCTGCAGAAATATTACATTTTAAATTGTGCAAAGCAGATATATACAAGTCTTTTGTTTCACAAAAAACAAGCCTTAGGAAATATTATTGCAGATTCTGATTGCAAAATAAAAAATTATTATGCATTTGAATAGAGAAAAAAACCAACAGTTGCCCAGCTTAGTTTTGGGTCATTATTAAATTTTTAAAGAAATTTTGCTTTTAAAGTTGCTTGCTCGAGAAAGTTGTCAAGGAAACAGATCTTGTGCTGGAGCAACAATAAATATAAGTAAAGTAAATTTTGAATTTGCTTTGTGAACTTTAAACCAGAAAAGTAGTTACATGTAACCACTCAGAGAAAGAAAGCATATCATCTGGTAATTTTAACTTTCAACCTCAATTAAGGTAAAACAGGATGACAAAATCATGCTTTGGAATGATGAATATATTATGTAAAATAAGAATCTCTTCACCATCATCTGATTACAAATAGAAAAAAACCAGGTCTATCAGATGACAAGTCCAAGGAAATCCAAGCTGCTTGGGAATGAAGTTTATGTGAAGAAGAAAGAAATTGGCCATTTCTCTGTGTGCACAACTGATGTGCACACAGTGTAGTCTAACCAGTCTGGAATACATTTAGTTGGATAAGCATGTGCATCTCTGCAGTGTGCACATAATGAACTCAATGCCTCCTGTATCACCTGCAATGCATGAATTTGCAGTGTGCATACCACATGTGGCTGCAGTTCCCTCTGAAATTCTCACCTCTGGGAAACCCAAGAACAGAAAGGAAGAAAGTTTTTACACCAACGTTTTTCTGTAGTGAGAACATACAAGCAAGGCATTATTTCTTTCTTTAGGGACTGCATTTTGTAGTTAGCACTTCAGTGGAACTTTCCCTCATAACCTGTTGATGCTCACCAAGCCTTTTTCTTTTGCAGGTGGACTCACGTCAATCCTTTAGGATTTCATTCTATGTATCTGAACCTAGTAAGACTCTTACATTAAACTGTTGAGTTACAGAAATCTGCATACTTGTCATCAGTTAATTTTTGCATCGTTTATTCTCCTAATGAGCATGAGATATGCTGAAGCTGCTTTTCAGGTTTTTTTTTAGTTTAGCTTGTGCTTCACAACTGGGAGCACTGTAGCTACTTTTTCTAGTTAAATGTTAATACTGAACAATCAAACATACTTTGCAATAGAGAAACAAATGATTTCCATATGCATAGAAAATCCCTAAACAAATCTATCAAATATGTTGTCTCAACTATTTCTCTTCCAGCACTGAGAGAATACTGGCACACAGTTAGTATACAGCATCTGGTTAGCTGAGAATACATCAATATCTCTGAAGTTTTAAACATTTTATTTGAAAAGCAAGTCTTTCCCACAAAGTATGAAACCATCCATCTACAGCATTTGACTGTGATAGTGATTCCCCAGACTTCTAGTACACTTGACAGGCATTTTAGGGAGGTTTACATGCAGAAGGTAGTGAAGATATAATTTCAGAGCTATCAAAAATGGATATTTTTGTAATTTGTTCTTTGGAAATTATAAGTGCCATATTAAATATTTGTATTTCATGTCATCTACGTATAGTTTATGATCGGGGGCTAGAGAAAATGGCATGTTCTTTGCTAAATAGACTATTTTTTATCATTTATAGGTGTTTGCATTCTAGCTCTGAACAGGAGCTCTTGGTATCGCTGAAGCCAATAGTGAAATTCCCAGAGGCTTCAGCAGCAGTTGGCCTCTATTTCACCATAGGAATTTAAGACTGGGTTCCAAATGGGATCAAGCTCTATCTCCAAAACTTAGATCCTCAAAATCTCTGTTCAGTCTAGGCACCTCCATTTCTTTTGTAAAACCCCTCCGTCTGTCTGTAAAAGTCTCCAGTTGGCTGCTACCTTTGCCTGGAGTTCACTAAACTGGTTGGTGACTATTTTAGACCTGCGCCTCAGAAAGAATCACACATAAGTGTTCTCCAAACTCCTTTACCCACACTGCTCAGCCTGGTAGCAATTTCAGGGAAGGCCTGAACTTTGGTAGACTGGATTGTGTATTTGAGGGTAAAGGTCCTTTCCTCATCTGCTGCTCCATTTTCCTTTGCTGCTGTTTCTCACTTTCTAGAGATGTTGTAGCTCCAGCTTAGGGCCATCTGATCATGACTTTGTGGGGTCTGACTGATGAGGGGACAGAGAAACAGAGGAAGACCACGTGGAAACATGGTGTTGGAAGGACACCTGGCTTTTGGTTACTCCCTTTGCTCTGCTGCATGTGTTTTATTCAGGGAGGTTTAAGCTAAGCTTGTGCACGCTGTCCTTGGAGCAGGGACAGAAATATTTTCCTGAGTCTCTGATGAGTGCTTGCTAGACTCCAGAATTGCTCTAACAGCAGCTCTACCTCTCTTGCCAAATTTTTATTTAATTATTCCCTGTAAAGTGAAACAGCTTCCTGTCTCTGAGTACCCAGAAGCTTGGCAATTAATAGTCCAGGCATTTTTGCAGATGAAGTGGGAGTTCAAAGCACCTAATGGATGGAAGAGGAATGAACTTTTGGCTCCCAGCCTGTGTACCTGTGGTGCTACTGGGAGAAAGAGGCTTTCACAGTGCTCAGAGGAGCCTGATGTCCCCCTTGCCCGACAGCAGCACTGCACTGATGCAGGGCCCAAGGGGCTTCTCCCCATCACCCCAGTGCCCTGTCCTGCACGGGCACCACCTGAGGAAAGACAGTGGTGTAGTGAAGTAACAGTGGGAAATTATGGAGGAAACATGTTTGTGGAGAAAGAGCACTGTGTGCTGGGAGGTGTGGGGGGAATCCTGCTGGAAGAGATGGCTGGGGTGCCAGCTAATGCTTACCAGACTGTTAATTCTTTTTATTTCTGACCTTGTTGAGATCCCAAGGCACCCAAAAGACAAAGTTTGGAAACTATGCTGTAGGCTGGTACCTTTAAAGAGCAAGCAAACAATGATCCCATAGTCTAATTACACCAGGAATTTTCCAGACTTTTCAGCTGTTATGTAAAACATTTTGCCTCTCTAATAATAATTATAAACTTCTTAACTAGACTGATTTACCCAGGAACAATAAAGTTTAGTCTAAATTTATATGTTATTCAAAGGAAAGCAGCTCAGGGACTTGCTGTTCAAAGGGAAATTTGTAGTGCTGTTTAATATGAAGCTAAAATTAAAAAGAAATAAAAGAAGTCTGTGTTTTACATTAAACCAAACCTTTTTGATAAGAATGCTAGCCTGGAGCAATTTAAGCCATGGAAAATGAACTCCCTGAGCACTCCTGTCAGAGTCCAGTGATGGAAGGATCCCTGCAAATTCTTAATCTGCCTTTCTTCGTGGCAGGACAATATAGTTCTATAGAAAGGAAGGTCAAGGAACTGAACCCCCACAGTAGGTATCCAAAAAAGCAATCAAGCTAAACTAGCAGGGAGTGGATTCCAGCTGAACTCTGTAGTGTGGAGCTTTTCTCTTCCACCACAGGTACCTTATAGAAGGGAAGATTCCTGGGACTAGTGGTTTAATTTCTCTGGCTACCATGCTAATCACATACGTCCCATAATTACTGTCTTTCTTTCTTGTCCCCAGACTGTCATTCTTCTGTCTCTCAGCTCCATCCAACAGGCAGACAATGTGGACACAAAGGCTGTGCAAGCTGGCGAGGCACCTGATGGAACTCCGAAGCTCCGTGACACACTTTGCTGTGCCCCACTCTTTCAAATATTTAATTTGCATTCTTTCCCAGCAATAGCCAAATGCTCAGGGGCTGCTTTCCATTTTCACCTCATTAGATTATATGTCTGAACATAAAAATGACTGAGAGCTGTGAACCAAATCAAGCTCCTGCAATGTGTGCTGCAAACATGCCAATCATAGTGATGACACAAGGCGAGGATTTGGCAAAAGTCATGCATGGCATTAATGTTAATTCTGTATTTGCAGGTTAGACCAATATCAGCTTTATAGTGAACTCATTATCTTATTTAGGGAACAATGATGGGTTTCCCAGAAGGCAGAAAAAATAATGCTATAGCAGGCTGTCAAGAAGAGGGGTCTCTGAGCAGAGGAAATGACACAGCACCGGTCAAAGGATATGGTCAAGGGATGGTGGCTTCCTCCATCCCAGTCAAATGCATGAGCCACCTTCTGTGGCTACACAGGACAGAGGAAAAGGATACAAATCAGACTAAACTGTAAAAGTTGGGAAAGCTCTCCAAGAGGCTTTCAGATGGGTTCAGAGAGTCATTGCCTTATGGAAGCACTTTGCTGACAGGGTAGGGGCCTGCGATACATTTGTTATGGCCACAAGTGGGAATGCTGTCCTCGCTCTGTGACCATTACCAGCTGCCCACCTTCCCAGGCAGTTCACTCTGCACCAGCAGCAAAGGGGTTGAGGGCCCATGGCTGCTTCCACACAGGCCACAGGCTGCAAATAAAGAAAACAGGGAGGGCTCTGCATCTAAGAGTCATTCATGCAAGTGTGCAGAGTCTACTTCTAAATTCAAAGAAATATATTTCAGAGATGGCTTTACATAATGTGGTGTCCCACATAGGGGTCCCCTTGGTGAGCACTCCTACAACCTGAGTTTTAAACTGAAGGAGGAAATTGAGAGGGTTTGTTAATAAGTGTGGGACACTTATACAGTGACTCCTTTTGGAGTCTACCATCTTTATAAGAAGGTAAGACAATTGGGAGGTATACACCATCGTATAATCAGGTTAAAAAATGTGGCAGAGGGTTTTCTTTTTCTTCCCCCCCCGACCCCTCCCAACTGTATACTTGGTTTTAAAACTTCAACGTCAATTCTTGTGCGACAGAATATTTGGAGAAGTGCATCTCATATAATGAAAGAAAATGAGAAGATTAAAACAAAAAAAACCTGTGATAAGAAGATGTACACTGTACTTAGTTTCTTGGGAGAAAGGGGGCAGCCTGAAATAGAAGGAATGTGCAAGGGAGAAACCCACCCTGTGTCTAGCTAGCCTTGCTCTCTGGGATTTCATAAGGACTGTAGTTAGAGTGGCAGGAAAGCTCTTCTCTTCATCTTTGAAAAATGTGCCCGCAGCCTTCCTGGGAACCCTGATTAGGCAGCTGATTTGAAACTAATCTGCTGTGTGTGTTAACTGTGAAAATATACCTTCAAGCATTTGGCAGTTTTCTGCCTGGTTTGTGGAAGATGTGGCCCTCAATTTGCACAATTTGGATTGTAATTTTCCTGTAGCTCTAGGATATGTATATTTAAGGGTCTGATAAGAAGCAGCTTCTGTGCACTGGGGCAGAGAGTTTGTTGCTGGTGGATATGTGAAAAGATGGGCGGGAGGCAGAGGGGCAGCATGAGGGGGTGTTGGGAAGAGAAAGCAGCTCCCAATAGTCCTGTGTAGGATAATGGAAACCTTTTGGTCTCGGGGAGCATTTTATTTAGGAGCTTGAGCAGGGTTTTATGGTCACAGAATCACAGGCAGCTATGATCAATGGGAGTTTTTTATGTCCCACATTTCTGCATCTGGGGCTGCATCAAGCCCTTACCCACATTCTGAGTTCACTGGAGCTTACCAGTGGGGTCTGAACTTCACGTCTGTGTGTGACCTCTGAGCCTGGCACATACAGGCAACTTGACTCCTTCTTCATGGGTGAGCTCAGCTGAAAGTTGTGATCCACAAGCCTTCCTGCCAGGGAGCAAAGATGTGCTCAGGTACTCTTTGCTGCATTCTAGATGACAGCTCCATGCAGGAACACTTGCCCCTTGGCTCCTTTGAGTGGGAACTGGGACAACATTGAAGTGGCACAAGCTAAGAGCTTGCATAAATAGAGTGTTGACACCATAGCTTATAATTATACTTTTAAATTTTTGCTGCTTTCCTACTTTCATATCAGAATTTTCCGTGGATATTAGTAAAACTTTCCATAGCTTGCAAGCTTAAAGAGCTTTCTTTTAAGGAGAAGAGCTTGCTTGCTTGGTGAGATTTCTCCAAGCTAAGCTGCATCAGCTCTACTGTAAATCTAAATTCTTGCATTTTTCTTTATATTCTTTGGCGAGGGCTCACATGTATTCCTAGATTCTTAAAGCCAGGTTGAGGGAAATATGTAAATGGCTCCTTGGCTGAAAATCTAGGCCAGAAATTTCAAAGCATGCATTGTCAAAATCCTGTAAACTACAAAATCGTAAGTCAGCCACTCGCCTATAACAAAACTATCTTCTAGTATTTTACTTTATCATTGAGCACTATCGTCTTTTAAGTGACTACTGAGACTGGCCAGCTTTATTAATGACCTCATAGCTGATAAATTTTGCAGCTAAGTGTCTCACTGCCTATGAGGTAACGCTGGGGAAGCAGATAAGTGCATCTGTCTGACTGACGGTAAGAATTGCACTTTTGTGAGCTTCCCTCTTAATTCTTTCCTTTAAGGAACACTATAGCCAATTTTTTTTTTATCTGCACTGTTAACTACAGTTCTCCAGGGCATGTTATAAACAGAATGTATAATATATTTAGTGTTCTGGTTGAACTGTAGATGGGCTCCCTCATAAATGTAAGAAGGCACTCAGCAAGTTAAACAAGAGGAGGAAATGCTGCTGAAAGGAATGAGCAGACTTGCAAACCGTGACATAAAAGTCATCTGACTAAGTAAACACAGTAAAAAATGTACAAAGAGATGGCCAGACCTATGTCAGCAGAGGAAACTGGGGACCTCTGGAAGTGTTTCAGTGAAAACTCTCTCCAAAAGAGGTCTCTCCAAGCAGTAAGATTATGGATGAGGGAGTTGTTGGATTGTGAGCCAAGTCTTTAATTATTCTGAAAGAGCAAATGCAAGGGTTTGGGGACAGAGAGTGTGGGGGAAATGGGTCTTCCAGCAATGAGGCCTGCAAAACAGATCCACTACTTCATGTAGATGCACATTATCAGAGAGAGGTTCAAACAGCATCAGGCCGACTGTCTGTCCATTCATACACTACCTGTTTCTGAGTAGCATCAAACATTGCACAGGAAAAGTAGACAAAATGCCATAGCAGGCAGTCCAGAGTAACTCATTTGGAGAGAAAGTCTCTCCCTAATCAATAACGTTTGACTTATGTACTATATGGTATCTTTTGTTTTGTAAATGTTTTCTATGGAAACTCTTTGCCCATTTTAAATATCTCATCTGGTTTTGATTCCTAGGAAAACCCTGGACTGATCTGAAACTTATGGCTGTACTTGCCTTTATTGGTGCTAAATATTTTGCCTGATAATTTTGTTGGATATCCTTCTTTCTTTTATTTTTTTTTCAAGTGAATGAGTAGTAGGAATATAGTTGGCCACAGCTCTATTAATAAAACCAAATTCAAGTAGAGAATGTATTTTTTCTGGAATGAAAATTGCTTAATAAAACTGTCAGATTCACTATAATTTTGTTACAAAAGAAAACTGGAAAAAATGTTCCAGAAACAAAAAAGTCCCATCTTGCATTTCATTTTGAAATCTTATTTAATTTCAACATTATTTGATTTTATATTGTGTTTTTAGAGTCTCAGATTAAATATTCTGATACTCTTGGATCAAGTTGTATTTTCAGAATTCTCATTTATGAACAACTTGGAAATTTTCAGTTGTTCCTGTGATTCAGAACAGCAGCTTTGCAATACAGAACAGGGCATCCTGAAATGGAGATCTTATTCTCAGCTACAGCTTTGCTACAAATCATAGAATCACAGAGTGGTTTGAGTTAGAGACCATCTCCTTAGAGATCATCTACTTAAAACCCCCCTGCCATAGACAGGGACACCTTCCACTATACCAGGTTGCTCAAAGCCCCATCCAACCTGGCCTTGAAGAATTCCAGGGTCAAGGCATCCTCAGCTTGTCTGGGCAACAAGTTCCAGTGCCTCACCATCCTTAGAAGGGTTTCATACTAAGAATTTCATCCTAATATCTAATATAATATTGAATCTAAACATACCTTGTTCCAGTTTAAAGATATTCCCCCTTGTCCTCTCACTCCTTGATTTTGCAAAATGTCCCTCTCCAGCTCTCTTGTAGGCCCCCTTTGGGTACTGGAAGGGCGCAAGGAGATCAATCCAAAGCCTTCTCTTCTCCAGGCTGAGCAAGTCCAGGTCTCTCAGCCTGTGTTGACAGGACAAGTGCTCCAGCCCTCTGATCATATTCATGGCCTTCCTCTGGACCCTCTCCAACACATCAATATCCTTCCTGTGCTGGGATCTCAGAGCTGGATGAAGCTCCCCAGGTGGGGTCTCACCAGAGTGTAGCTATAGAAACTTTCCTTGCTGCCCTTGATATCTCTGGCCAGACATAATATTATCAGGGCTTTTGCTTTCCTGAATTGTCAGCAGCCAGATCCCTAGATGCTCAGACAATTTCTGTCCTTGCCTCCAATCCCTGTAATATGCACCAGTCATTGTTTCCTCTCTGTCCTTGCTTTCACTTTTAATTTTTTCACTATGTCATTGAAAGGGAATTATCCTGTGTGCTTAATAATAGTTAGCACCCATCTCTGGACTTCTGTTTACATTCTATTATTCTGATATAAATTGTCCAGAACAAAGCAAAGTTATTCCAGAAATTAATGACATAAAAGGTTATTCACATCTTCATAACTCTGTCATAATTTTTACATTATCTGTCTTAAATATGATTATATAAGATGATTTGAGCTTATAGACCTTCATTAAATAAGCCGTATCACATGCACATACATACCCACAGCTTTACTCTGTAGCTTTACTGTCCCAGAGAGAAGCTGAGCTATTTTTCTTGGATGCTCATTCATGGACACCTTACTTTTGATCTTCTTTGGATGCTACTTGACATTTATCCCCTCTGACTTTTATGTACCTTTTGTTGCCAAGGTGGGAAAATTTTATAAGTGTTACTCCTGGTGGTATATTGTCTTTCTGCTCAAGAGAATGGGGTGAACATTTATGCTGAAGTTCCCACTTAACAATTGTCCATCCTCACAGTATTATGTGAAGGCTTGCATTTAGTATTTCTAACTTCTTTTTTGGGATTTCTGTCAATGCACCTTGTTTTTCATCATCATGTTTTACTGAATAGTGCTTACAGAGCGTGTTATCCCTCTTAGGGTACTGAGGATGATCCTTCCAAACTCCTCCCAGCTCTGGGAATAGATGCTCATTGCACTTTATCTAACCTAGATCTGGACAGCAGAAAAACAAATTGCATAGTACAGCTATGTGCACTTAATGAGGAAGCTGACAAAATACAGGACTTGGTTGTGAAATGCCTTCTTAAAAAGAAGTTATTTATAGTCCAGCTGAGTGCCTATCTCCATGGTCACCTGTCTTGTGTTGACACTACATCCCATCCAGCAGAGGATCTGTCTATTATTCAGCATTGCTTCTAGTACGTGGCTTGTGCATATAGGCCTCTTGGTGGCTGCATTTCCCAGATGGACACAGAACTGTCTGCTGAAATTGGTGTCTGAGTTCTTGAGTGGGGTATGAGACCCTCTCCCTCTCCCTCTCATCTCCCTCTCCATCTCCCTCTCCCTCTCTCTCTCTCTCCCCCTCTCCCTCCTCTTTAAAATTATTAGGTCCTACTTTGTCTTGTTTTGTATTGACATGCCACAATACAGGTCAGAATTTTGGATGGAGAAAGTGACTGAGTTGTCCCAGCATTTCTCTCAGAAGAGCCAGATATATAGAACACTCATACGCTATGGAAAACTCCATCTGGAGTTAGTCCCTAGCTCAGCCAGAGCAGAATTACTGTTAGGTGACTGTCCCAATAACAAGGTTTTATTTATTATGGGATGGTCATGAATGTTTGTCTTGTTCTTCAGTCTCCTGCACCTGGGAAACTCCACTAAGGGCACAGTCTCTAAAGCTAACAGAGTCCTGCAGGAGATTTCATGTAAGGTGAATCAAGATCTTAAAAATCCCTGACAGTGTTTCACAGATATTTCAGACTTCCATTAATTGCTTGCACATACTTACTCACCCTGCTGCTTACACATGCCACATTCCACACCTCTGCACCAGATTGTGTAGTTTCAGCTTCTTGTCTAACTCCTTTGCTGTGCTCAGCAAAGAAATATAACACATAAAGTGAATCATTCACTTTTGCAGCATGTGGGAGTTAAATATCATGTTATAAACAAGTCTTGAGACTCCGAGCCCTCAAGCCTGATCTCATTCTCTCCCTAATATATAGACGTGACAGGGCTACTGATGTGCTCAGGTCACTCTATACCCTGCCAATGAAAAATGCTTCACGCTTCCCAGCACTCCTGTTTGCTTTAATTAGTTCATAATCTCATTGGAAGGTTTTAGCAGCACTGGCTGCAATGGGGTTCCTAGTCTGTAGTTAAGGTTCAGTGAAACACTGATGTAACCAGCAATAATTTTCAGAGAAGAAAGCCAGCAAGCCTCCTGGTCCCTTTCGTTTACAAATCTTCAAAGTCAGTGGTGACACTGTGCAGTGAAGCCCC
>NW_008239110.1:15092987-15145390 GCF_000691975.1 Corvus brachyrhynchos
CAGTGTTTGTACTCCACAGGAGCAGAGCAGCTGCAGGGAGAAAAAGGTGGACATTTCTAAGCATATCTGGATAGATACAGAATCTGCCTTCTTCTTCCAGTCTTGCTAGACTGGGCTAGTTTTATTTTGGGAGCTGCAGAGTAGGTTTGCTTGATAGAATGAGATTGGTGGTGTATTAGTGTGTGAGTGTGTGTCTTTTGCAGGCAGTGTTTGTTGCACATACGTTCCGGAGACTGCAAAACTGCCGCAAGGAACACGCTGAGCCTCAACTCATAAGTGTTGTCTGGCAGTACAATGCAAATTGTATCGACAAGGAGAGGCCCGAACCCAGACCTTTATGAGGAAGGCAGGACAGAGATCTAAAACGCTGTTGTTTTTTGTTTTCTGTTTCTTTCAAAAATGACTCTGTGCCACAGTAAACATGGCTAACAACTCTGCCTGCTAGTTCAGAGTGCTGGCTAAGGGAGCTCACATCTGCCTGCAATCGACTGTGAAGACATATCCTACGTGGCTTCTGTACTGAAGCTGGCTCCTCTCCTCCTAGCTCTGAATACAGGCAGAGTTCACATGTGTCCCTTTACACCCGCACCTATAAGCGTACCCAAACAGAGGGGATGTAGGCTTCATGGCAATTAGCCTTTTCCTGAGGTGTGAAAAATCTTTTTAGGTCCGGCAGCCATATGAATTCAGTGTAATAGGTTGTAATTGGGCATGTCCTGGCTTGTTTGCACTCCTAATACAACACAGCCTTCATAATTTGACACAGATATAACCCATTCTGTCACAATGGTAGTTTGCCAAGATTTATTCTTTTAACAAGGAACACAGATTCTTCTAATGTCTGAAAGCTAATGAGGAAGGCTTTTCCAAGTGCAATGTGATTACACAGAAATGCATTTTCCTTTCCTTTCCTTTCCTTTCCTTTCCTTTCCTTTCCTTTCCTTTCCTTTCCTTTCCTTTCCTTTCCTTTCCTTTCCTTTCCTTTCCTTTCCTTTCCTTTCCTTTTCCTTTCTTTCTTTTTCCCTCTCCTCTCCTCTCCTCTCCTCTCCTCTCCTTTTTCTTTTCACACCATGCAACTACATTTGAATTCTGACATTAGAAATGCATTTCAGACCACAACTGTACTGTTCGTTAAGTGAATATTAACAGCCTTCAGCCATTTCACAGTCTTTCTTCCCAACCTGTAGTCATTTTTGTTGGCAGAGACACCTTTGCAAAATTTGATATGTAATAAAAGTTAAAATAAGGATAGTTTTTAGTTTCCACTTGAGTGTGTCAGGAAACTGGGACTGAAAGATTTATAGTTTTGGGTACAAAACTGAGTTAAGAATTAAGCAAGGCAGCCTCTCCTCTCCTCTCCTCTCCTCTCCTCTCCTCTCCTCTCCTTTTTCTTTTCAAACAATGCAACTACTGCAGAAGGATGTGGGGATAAAATTGCTCCTAGCCCCTCACTCTTGATGTAAGCAATAAAGTAGCTCACTTTCTGTACTTTCTGTGAACTTTCTGACAAATAAATGAAGCCATATTTGATAGGAATTCATAAAAGCTTCTTATATTGCTCTTTGGAAAAGCTGGTAAATAGTGTACAAAGGAGACGTCAGTGATTTCCCAGTTTATGCTTCCAAAAATAATCTTTCATTCAATATTTCAGAAATTGGACTTAATAGTGTGGAACAGTGCCCTTTATTGGAAACAGCGAGTCTGTGACATTTGTTACTGTGCATCAGGTAATGACAGAGAGATATCTGGATTATGTTTTCTTCTTTTAAACTCTTTACTATCTTTAAAATGTTGTTGACATGTTTCCATACTATTTTGAAAGTCCTCCCCAAATTTCTGCCATTTTTCTCAGAAATTCATTCCTATCTTTATCTGCTTGCCATTGCTCTTACCCTTTTAGGCTTGCTATATCTTGATTCTTGTTTCTTTCCAAACACCACTGGTTTGACAATCACCTTCTCTTAAGCTCCTGCCATTCAAAACAGCCTTCTTGTACCTCTGCTTCACTGCTTCACCACTTATTCCAAACCTCAGCTGAAAGCACACTTTCTTTTTTTGGCTGTATTAATATCAACTCAGACATTGACCTACAATTCAGTGCTTTAATATCTTCACCATACAGCCCTGCTCAGAAACCACCATCTTGTAACCTGCGTGAAGAAGTTTCTTTTATATAACTGAAACGCCATTTGGACACGTTGCATTTAGTTTGACTTTCTTCCATGTGAATTTTTTAAAATATGCAATTTATACATTTGTTAGATGTTGTTCTAAGACAGGATAAAAATTGGCAAGCTCTGGACTGTTAGGTATGCTCAATAGCCTTTTTTGGGAGGAGAGAAGGAGGTTATCTGGCTCCTTGCTTTTTGCTCTGTTAGCAAGTCTGAAGATTTCAGAAAGAGCTGTACCATATCCTCTGCAGGAGAAAAGGCAACAGTATTTCTGGAGGAGACAGAGGATTTTGGTTTGGCTAATTAAAAGCATTGCCTTCTGGTGCCACAGTGAAATTATCCAGCTATAGTATATGGATGTGGTGGGATGAGGAATGATATGATACTCAGCATATGTCTAGACTTGTTCCCTTAATATCTTAACACTAAACGCTGTTGTACAAAATCTCCTTGTTCAGGAATTGTGCATGTATTTTAATTAAATATGGGTGGCAGATTTGTAGAAAAAGCTAAGTCAAGAAACAGGCAATATTGCGCAAAAGAGTGGAAACTCATTCACAGTATGAATTTCTGAAGGTTGTGTACAATGAGAATTTCCTTAGACAAAGAACAACTTATCAACATCAGATGATATTGCTTCATATGCTGGCATCAGGAAAAAGAACTTTTGTAATTAGAAATAATTTCGATTGTGAAGTCCAGTTTCAAAAAATAATTTGGGCACCTGGGAACCTGAATTAGACTGGGAATTGATAATGTTTCTTGGAAATGTATGTACCTTCCAAATTTCTGTACCACTGTTATTATAATGAAGCTGAATTCCAACAGAAATATTTGGGAAACTTCAACAACTTAACTGATGCATCTAAAGACAATTCAGGGTTGTCTAACTAAAAATTCCACACAAACACTTGCAGATTAAATGAACTTGCTGTGAATGCTGGAAATTTCACATCCCTGAACTCATTGCTTTGCAACAACAACAAAACTGCAGCATTTTTGCAGCAGACTCTGAGGACTAAGAAGTCATCTTTGAAAGAGAGAAGCATGTGTGGTAGACAGACAAAACCTTCTATGCAAGGAATATCACTCCTCATGAACCCAAAGTGGTGAACAAATTTTAGAGGTGAGCTTGGAGGAAAATAAGACATCTGATCTCTATCTGTATTTTTTGGAAGATCTTTCCTACTGACTTTATTCATAGGGTCCTTTGCAAAGCTGATATTTAACCTTATCACACTGTCATTTTCTCACTCGTCATTTTCATTTGTTGTGGTCTGGAGCAGGTCCAGATGACACCTTGGTGTAACCACCTCAGGGTGAGTCTATACCTGGTGTCTCAGCATGTGAACAGGACCATGTCCATAGTCAGTCATTTGTGCTGAGACAGCATGGATTGTTAATAGCATGAACCAGGAAAAAAGAATACTTTTGTAAAAAATAAAGATACTGCAATTTTTCTCGAGAATTATTCAGATATTGGCATTTTTGATTAGTGAATGTACTTTCATGGTCATTTTCACACACTGATGGTTTGGTTACTTAAAGATTTCTCTGGAGAGTGATTCAAACACAAATTGGCAGCTCATGTCAAGCACCCTTGGAGCTGCTGAAGCCCACCAGTGGAGCAGATAGGACTTTGGGCTTTATCCTGGTTTGAGGAGTCATGCCCTGATGCCAAGGGTGGAACATGTGATGTGGTCCTCGGCTGGGGTAGGCCACAAAGCCCTTCAGTGAGCTGGACTGGAGGGGTCTCCCAGCTCAGTCCCCGCCTCCCACTGTGCTCAAAAGCCTTGCCAGTCTGGGCAGAGCAGACAACTGACCCCACCCCACTCATGCCATCTCTATATCCTCAGACTAAATGTCCACTTTTAGGGCTAAACAAGTGTAGCTTTGGAGACCTGCCATCAGCACAAGTTTTGCAGGTTGTCAGTGCAGACCTCTGTGTTAGGTTTCAGAGGTGATACCCCAGAGTGCTGTGTCCATCAGACCAACGCTGGGTGCCTGTTCTGTGCCACTTGGCTGGTCACGTGCCAGCATGCTGAGTATACACACTGCACCAAGGCCAAAGGTTTTGATCTCTTGAAGAAAGAAAAAATCTCCCACCAACCCCTTCCTGCCTGAGTTATCTGGGAGATAAAAATACTGCTATTACAGGGTGAGGTGGGACCCCTTTTCTTTTCTCTGCAGTTCAGAGGATAACTCTGCACAGGTATGAGTCATGTTTCAAGGCTTTGCAACCAGAGGCTGGAGGGAGGGTCAGATGGAGGCTTTCTTCAGGTTCAGTGTCGTGTGGTGGGTGCCTACTTTTGGTGGGGGTCTGTCCCAGGGCTAGTGAGCATGCTATCTGTCCTGAGAGAACCAGAACAAAACCTCGTATTTTTTCATCAAATGTTTTGCAAAGTAAATGATCTGCAGGCATTTATGCAGAATACCATTAGCATAGAAAGGGAAGCTGAATTTATTGTGTCCAAATGTTACACTAGTGTTTACAGGAATTCTGATCTCTAAATTTCTTGCTAAACAAAATCTATTTTGTGTATGTTATAGTAACCCTGTCTGGGATTTTAAATAATAACAGAAGACTATAAAATCTAAAATTTCTTTTTTTCAAGTCATTAGATGCATTTATAGATTTAGAATATTCTAAATAACCCATTTTCTACTACAATATACAAAAATTGAAAGCCTTAGAATTTAACTAGAAACACAGAGCTAAACAGTGTTTTGTTTATGGCCTGCTTTTTATTAACATCATTGCTTTTCATTATAGGGTAATGCTGGGGAAATGATGAATTTTGTTGATATTGTTATTTATTATGTACTTTCCAAATAAAGCTTTACATTTTATTACTAATGGGGGGAAAAAATGAGCCAGATTTGACTCATGTAACTTGATTAGTGTCATTAGATTTACGTCAAGGTTGGGCTGGGTTGAGTCTCTCCTTGCTGAGGAGAAAGCTCGAAACTTTTGGCACTTAATTAGGAGAAAGACACAAACATTTAAATGCTGCTCTTAAGTACGATTAGGCAATGAGTACAGAGTTCAGTCTGTGTGCTGGGCAGAAATGGACTCCAGGAGGCTTCTTCTGACTGAAAGAGTTTTGCAAGATCCTTTAATCACGTACCTAGATAGCTTGGAGCGCTTCCTGACACCCACCCCGGGACACTACTGAAGTGTGGGCATGGTATGATTTATTTTCATCCTGGTGCCTTTCATGCCCCGGTTTTTAAAGGACGAGAAGTCAGAAACATGAGCCAGAAATATGGTCTGGACTGGTTTACAATCATGGCGGTCTGGGAAAGGGTGGGAAGAGTTGAGAAGGGCACTGATGTACAGTGTGTGCTTGGCCTGTTGCACTCTGTTATGTAAAATCTTACATAATCCACGCAAATTAGTGGTGAATTCTGACCACAAGGCTACAAAAAAGTGGTAGGTCCAGAAATTCACCTTCATGAGAGCTGGAAATCTATACCTAGTTTCCAGCCTGAATTTCTTAATGGCTGTCTAATACCTCTTTGTTCTATTGCCAAAGCATTGTCTTTAAGCTTAAAAAGCTATTTCCCTTTTCTGGTGTTTATCCTCCAGCTGTATTTACAAAGAATGACTGTATCCCCTCTCAGACTTGGATCTACTTGGCTAAATAAGCCACTGTCTTTTAATTTCCTCTTGTAAAATAAACTCTCTGTTACTTGGATCAAACCAGCAGCAAGTTCTGCACCTGTTCTGGTACGAGTTCCCTTTCTGTCAACGTGGGTGACCCAAACGGCCAACAATACTTGAGATTTCACAAGAGCCTGGTATTGGTGGCTTTCATACTCCTAGGAACACCTTACTGGATTTGTTCTGATCGCTCTACCTTTTCAGAAGTGCATCCTGTAGTGCACAGGCGTGCCTGTGGCTCACTGGTACATGCAGTTTTCTCACTGCTGATCAAGTAGGTGAAGAGTTTGAGTCAAGGTGACAGCAGCCCTAAAGCTTTAAACTCCAGTTACATGATTCCAACTTTCAAGAAAGTACAGCTAAATGCCCAATTGCATAGTATGAAACAAAGCAGTGAAAGAGCAGAGGTCTTGCTTATGATAACATCTCTTCCACTGTGTCCTCTTAGATCTGGCAGCATTTGCACGTAGCTTTTTTCTCTAATCAGGGTGTTACACAAAACCTGAGATTATGGTATTAATTAAGCAATAAAGCAATGGCAAATCTG
Organism: Corvus brachyrhynchos; assembly: GCF_000691975.1. Classification (NCBI taxonomy): domain Eukaryota; kingdom Metazoa; phylum Chordata; class Aves; order Passeriformes; family Corvidae; genus Corvus; species Corvus brachyrhynchos. The sequence continues at coordinate 15,099,370 of NW_008239110.1, forward strand.
TGTGGGATGTAGGTAGTTTTAAAAGGATTAAGAGCTTTATAAATAAAGTACATCTGGAAAGTAAAGCTTCTGGTACCCCGGCGAATTCCCTCCCACCCAATGAATTCCTTCTTGGCTGTGCTTGCCTGCCTCAACCAGAGTTGCCTCCCATCACTTTGGGCTTTTTCATCACTATAATACAAATTTCAAGGATACCTGTCTCATGTAGTTTCTCAGGACATTTCATATTTTTTAGGATTTTTTTTTTCTGAAAGCTTCTATGTGTGTGTGTGTGCGTGTTTAAATAGAGGACGTTTCAGGTCAGCAAGTGGGTTCCTTAACTATTTCAATCTGTGTCTCAGTGGTAATATTGCTCAAATAAAATTGTTTGTTATTGCTGAAAATTTCAATATATTTCATGTGATGATGGATTTAAAAGCAAAATATTGATATTCAGCTAAACAAAACATGATCAATATTTTCTCAAGGTGTTACAGCTGTTATAGAGCTGACTCACAAATATCCACAGTATAAACAAATATGGAATGCTTTTTTTTAATTTACAGGTCCTTTTGGACTTGTACCTTCTTTATAATCTGCTTTAAATCCAAATTCATGCTTAGTACCATGTGTACCATAGAAGAATCTTTGCTGGAATTTACTTCCCATCCAGTATCACAACACATTTGTTACACAACACAGAAAAAATGTTTAATACTTTATTTTCCCTTCACTGTGGCCTCATGCTTTCTTTGCTTTTTATTCCCCTCCCAAAATGTAACTCAATATACCAAATGTTGGAAAAATAGTTGCTGCTTGATAAAGAAAGTCAGCATAAATGAAATCTCCAATATTCAGTCAATTATAAATGTGCTAAATTATTTGTATTTAGAAAGGAGTCTTAATATCTGCCATTTTGGCGATGACCTAGGAAGGAGGGAAGAGTGTGAGCATGTGTATTTGTGCACACCATATACAAGCATGTATATATATGTGGTTGGAATGGAAGACCCTACCATTTCCCTGCTGGCTTCTTATTTAGCCATGGTTGTCACAGACAGGATGAAGTTTCTGCTGAAAAAAATTTCAGGTCTTATTACCAACAGTAAGAATACTTGCTGGTTTTAAAAACTCCTAAAATCTGGTCTGGAAAGAGCAAAAATAAATAAAAGGTCATATAATAGGGGTGCTATCTGCCCATGCCAGGAGGAAATTGCTTGGCAAAGAATATCTAAAATCCTTTAAAAGTTATTCTGTGTACCAGTTTCAGAGAGATGCTGGCCTGACTTCCAGCTGACTAATGGCAGCTCCATGGAGAGTAACATCAGTGTCCATTCCTTAGTTATTACCAATAATATATCACTTAAAAAATAAACAGAAAGATAAATGACAGGACAGATGTCTAATGAGGCAGAGGTTAAGGAGTGTTAAACTGTGCTGGATGCCATCCGACATGCCGGTGTTAAATTATGCTGGATGCCCTCAGCTCCCTCCCCATAAAAGGTCAGTGCTCTGGGTATGTTCCTGGATGATTTATGAAATCAAAGAATGGCCCACATGCCTATCTCTCTGGGAGGTGAGCAGCTTGCAACATTGTCAATCGCAGCCCCATAATAAACCAGGTTTAAACAGCACTCAAATCAATCCATCTTCGTCACTCGCTCCATTGCAAGCCCTCCTCTGCCTTGTTCTCACCAGCCAGCCATGACACAGCATATTGTTCTTCATATACATCCCTGTAGCTATTTCAGAAGCCTGCAGTGCTCTCTGCTACGGTTAGAAACCCCCTGAAAATGGCTTTCTTTTGGACCCAGTCAGACTTATTCAGTCTCTCTGCTGTTTCCATGTTAGGTTTATGAGTAGATGGCATCTTTCTGTCCTCAGAATCATTTGTCCTGTATTTATAGATTAGGTACAAATACAGTATTTCTAAAGAAAATATTTTAATTTCAGATTCAGTATTTAACTGCATCAGTGTAAGTTAGCTTTATCCTTCATGCCTGAAGAGTTAGATTCTCTGTACCTAAAATATTTCTGAAGGATGTCATACACTGTGCCCCCACAGAAATCCGTGGCTCACAGTGCCGTGAGGTATTTGCTGGTTGTAGCTGATGTGAGTAGAAGTGGTTTCTGTAGTTCTTCCATCTGGTGCCCACTCTTCCAGCTTTTTTTTTTTTTAAGCTTGATATCTACTTTCTGCTCAATAAAAAAGTGATTGATAGGTTGTGATTGTGTATCTTTAGTACTTTCAAGGTTGCAAAGCTTAATGAATTTTCTTCTTATTCCTGTTTCTGAAAATACACACAAGACTTACCAACATGTCCCAATTACTAGAGGAAGCATGTGGAGGAAAAGAAGCAGATCCTTGTAAGACCAATGTGGCTTTAGTTCTCCACCTGCAGATCAGGCATGTAGAGGCTCAGCAGAGCCTTCTCTCTGACACAGCCAAGGTGAAAGGAGAGATCCTGGTGAAGGACCAGAGTACCAGGAGCCAGTTTTCACTACCTTTTCAAGCAATTCATTCGAGAAGCTGGAGGTTTCATATGGTGCAGTCATTTGAAAGCCTTGTTAACTCAAGCTGTTTCACGTATACTGAACGTAAATATGGTGGCTGAGAGTGAGGGACTTTCCTACTTAAAGAAACGCCAGATGCTGGCTGTAAGCGCATGCTGCTGGTACCCCAGCTTTTGTTCAGCAGAAAGGCAGCAAAAAGGTACCTGTTTTCCCTCTTGCCTGGCTATTCCTCTGGGCTTTTATATGATTTGCCACTGAAACGAGAGTGAATGTTGTACAGAAAGAGCCACAATCGTGTCTCCATGGTCTGTGTGTGTTTTCTGCTGTCCAGCGGGACTATCTCATAAACAGGGTGCGGGCTCCTGACAGCCGCTGGAAGTGCTTCCCAGAACGAAATGGGAACTTTCCAAATGGACAAAGTGATTTATTACTGAAATAACTCAGAGGGGTGTGACTTAACAACTGCTATAATTGAAAAATGGAACCAAAGGCACAGAACTTGTTGGAACTCATTGGACTGAAGTTCTGAAAGCACTTTGCTGCCAATAATGTTGTATTTTTCCTGGCTTTCTGTCTTATTGGCCACAGGATCGCAGAATATCCCTGGGAAGGTAGAGAAGGATAAGGGAGGTCTTAGAGGTGATCCGATCTAAGAAATGGAAAGTGTCGGAGAACCAGAAGTGTGCAGAAAATACAAGAGTCTCAGAAAAATATCAGCAGACAATTTTCTGCTAAGCCAGTACCTATAGGTAATTATTCTGAAAAATGTGCAGCAAAACTGGAGTAAATGCCTTTCAATCCAATCGGTTATATGATTTAATTAAAAGTCCTCAGAAGCTATGGTGAGCTGAACAGAGATACCAGGTTTACAAAAAAACCATAAAATGAAGAATGACTTCAATAAAGGCTTCCTCTAGGTTAAGAAAGAGGCTAACTTCCACTTCTGCCAACTGAAGCTTAAAATGGCTACTGAAATCCTCATAGGGCATTCACACTAAAAACAAAAGCAATTTGATTCTTTCTTCAAAGCACTGCTTGTGCTTAGTTCTGTGCAAGTAGGTAGGCTTGAGCTCATGAGGGAGAGGTAGTCCCAGGGCTAAGCACATTATTCTCCTGGTTGCCTGACTATAGAAACAGGCATTACTCAGCCAGGCTAACTGAAGACCTAGAAGGCCTAAGGAGTCAGCAACCCCTCACTCTGCTTTTCCTGCTGTCCCCGTTTTGGTCATTTTTATCACTGATTGTGAAGAAGGTTGATCTGCTCAGGATGCCTTCAAGTTTTTCAAGGCTAAGATAAGTGAAATCACCTCAACTCGCTGAGTTCAAGAGGCATTTGGATAACGACCTCAGGCACATGGTATGATTCTTGGAGTGTCCTGTGCAGGGTCAGGGGTTGGACTCGATGACCCTGATGGGACCCTTCCAACTCAGCATATTCTGTGATTCTATGATTCTGTGATCCAATGAAGAAGGATTTATATTCTAATGGCCACCAAGAGGAAATCTTGCTAGTGTTAGAGGTCAAATACTTATGTCAAGAACACTTTATTCAGTAGCAATAAAAAATTCATCCATGAACCAATAAAAAAAGCCCTGTGGGCCTTCATACAACTGCGGGTATTATGTGTGTTTCTCTATATGAGAACAATAAGTATTTTCCTGTGTTTTGTTCCACATGGGCTTTATGATTCCATAACCTTTCTGTGTTTTCAATGAAAAAAAGATTAGATGGGGCCACTTGAGCAATAGCAATTCTACTTGCAATCTCAGAACTTTAAATCTTTTCCAAAAAACTGATTTATAGGCAGTCAATAGATTTGAGTGTCATCCAGTTTTGGGATACAGGTCATAAACACTGACACATCATAATGGTATGGCGAACTATTACAATGGCGCCCGGTAGCATGGCTGTAGCTAAAGAGCTGTCAGCAATTTAGAGCTGTGTGAAGAAATTTTGAACATGAAGTACAATGGGTGAATTTTGGCTTCATGCCTGTGTCATCAAACAGCAAAAAAGCACTTTTAAAAGAGTTCAGTTTCTCTGGATGTACTTTTTCTCTCCTTTGTTTGTTGCCAAAAGGGGAGCTATTATTTTAGTGAAAAATACTTTCCTCTCTCTCTCTCTTTTTCTTTTGAGAAGCAAAGCCAGTGTCATACTATAGCACTAGAGCTGAGGACAGGAGGGTGGAAAAGGGTCAAAAAGTAAAGTGTGCTGTCTGCTTGGAAAGGGAAAACTTGAGCAATGTAACCAACAACACTCTTAGCACTTGTAAATAAGAAAAAAGGATTTCTTGTGTTAAGAAGTTGAGAAAGAAAACCTGCTAATATAACTTGCCCCAATCCCCAATTTTGTTCATTGTCTCATGTGAAATACAATTACTCAGAGAGAACATAGGAGAGTGCAAGATTTGATTTTTGCTTGGAAAATCCTAATTTAGGACTAATTTCTTGGATATATTTACTACAGTGACTGTCCTGGGTTGACGTACCATAAATTTAATTCAAAAGTGTCCCAAAGTTTCTGTAGATCAGTTAAGGCCAAGTCTAGAGATAGCTTTTTTGCTTTATAGTTCAAATTAGCCAGAGGAAGAGAGGGTGTTTATCTCTGGTGGTCCTTCTGTTTAAGAACAAAGAATATTCCAGGGTTACCACTCTCAACAGCCCTTTCATTGTTACTGCATGCAGAGATTATTTGGAGAAGGATTGCAAATGATGCAGTTGTGTTGATGCCTGACAGCGGGTACTGCACCTTTCTTAATCAAGGCAAACAAATTGCTATGACTTTGGGAGGTGCCTCCCTTCTCATTAAAAGCAGTAAGTTAGTCGGATCACTGAGTTTTTCCCCTTTCCATTTACATCTTGAAATCTGATCATCTTCTCATACAAGTAGATGGAAAAAAACCCTATTGACTGTAATACCAGGGTTTTATTCTTCTGGGGAGAAAGAGTGCTGCCTTGCTTAATTCTTAACTCAGTTTTGTACCCAAAACTATAAATCTTTCAGTCCCAGTTTCCTGACACACTCAAGTGGAAACTAAAAACTATCCTTATTTTAACTTTTATTACATATCAAATTTTGCAAAGGTGTCTCTGCCAACAAAAATGACTACAGGTTGGGAAGAAAGACTGTGAAATGGCTGAAGGCTGTTAATATTCACTTAACGAACAGTACAGTTGTGGTCTGAAATGCATTTCTAATGTCAGAATTCAAATCCCTTACTTGTAAGGATGTTGAAAAAGGAGAGGAGAGGAGAGGAGAGGAGAGGGAAAAAGAAAGAAAGGAAAAGGAAAGGAAAGGAAAGGAAAGGAAAGGAAAGGAAAGGAAAGGAAAGGAAAGGAAAGGAAAGGAAAGGAAAGGAAAGGAAAGGAAAGGAAAGGAAAGGAAAGGAAGCCCAGTCAATATTTTTGTAATCATTTCAGATTGTTTAGGTTAAAAGCTGAAATTTGGGCTGTTTATTCAGACTTACAGAGGGGTTTGTCAAATTTGTTTATTTCCAGATTCTTAAAATATTCTGCTTGATTTTTTGTGGCCCACAACAGTCACTTTGTAGTATCATGGAGCATGAGTTAGGAGGAAGGACAAGATAACAGTCTTGGGCATCTTCTGTAATCAGCTACAGTTCATATCTCACCCTGATCTTGAGATGAAATCAGTTTCAAGATGATCCAGCTGTAAATGATTACCTGGTCATGCAGGCAGCAGAGTCAAAGAGGCTTTGTCCATGGTGTTAAACAAAATGTCCAGCATTCAGCTGGATAAACACATCATGCACCGAGCAGACAACTGGCTCATGGGTTATAGTCAATGGGGTGACATCAGACTGGGAACCCATCACTAGTGGGGTTCCCCAGGGCTCCATCTTAGGCCCTGTGCTCTTCAACATCTTCATAAACTACTTGGACACAGGAATGGAAGGGATACTAAGCAGAAAACAACCCAGCAAAATGAAATTTAAGAACAATTGGTTTTTTGTTGTTGGAGGTGGCGAGTTGTTTGTTTTGCTTTGTTTTTCTATTTCTCTCTGAACAAAAGATCAAGTTCTCTCCAAGGTTCTATGTGTGACCAGGCAAGTGGATGTATACTTAATTTCCAGCATGGCATGGCACACATTTTTCTGTGAGGGCAAAGGAATGGTGCTGAGACTTCTGTTCAGTAGGACCTTAAAACACAATTTTTTGTGACTATTCTATAAGTTCAAGCAACTGGCTCAGTGAGTTATTGCTGAGGTTGTCCTGTGCAGGGCCAGAAACTGGACTTGATGATCCTTCCAGCTCAGGATATTCTATGAGTACATTACTGTAACCTTTGCGAGAGGAGGTTTTTTTATATAAAATGAAAGCAGTGGTAATTGGTTGTATTTTACAGGTGCACTGCAGAATAAATTCAGACCCTAAGGAGACTTGAGATCTGGGAGAGGCAATGCAGACAGGACAGAATATTATAAAAACATCTTTTTGTGATGATATTTGGCAGTAGCTTCACTACCTATTTTTACAATGTATTGCTTTTATTTGTCCAAGTCCCATAATAAGGAATAAGACGCTTGCACCATTAAATCTGATGGCTCTTTGCATAATTTGGCAAGGATTTGGAATGACTGTGAGTCAAGAACAAATGTTTTTACACCCTGGAGTGAGAAAATAGTCAGGGTATTGAACGGAAAGATATTGAATGTTTTGCTTTGGCATTACACATTTTCAAAAGAGTTGTTCTGCCAATTATTGCATATTAGACCTATAAAAAAGAAATGAAATATTTAAAAGGTGCTAACTTTAATTGCAGTATGCTCCTCTTGCAGTTGCATTCTGAATAGAAGGAGCTGGAAATGGCAAATGCAAGGGCCTGGTTCAGCTTGATGTTATTTCTGCAAAACTGATGAGCTAAATGGAAAGTAGGAGAATATGTCTTCAGACAGCAGGAGCTAAAGAGACAGTTTTCTCCACTCTTCTCTTTGAAAGATGTCTGTAATAAAATTTCTGGGGATGCTCTGAGGATATTCCCTCTCTGGACTGTAAACTCCATTTGCTCCTCATACACACATCCATTCCAAACTTGGACCAAATGCTTCATCTCCTCTCCAAACCACCATAAAAGTGACATGTTATTCCACAAATAGCTGAACAAGTGAGGCCTATTCTGCCGTGGAAGTGTATCTCCTTCCCTCTTCACCACAGTAATCTCTAAATCTGTCTTTTCCACTTTGATGGCTCACTCTCCTTGTCACTTATACTCTGTGAATTATTACTCTGAGGTCTTTTCTATGCTCCCCCTTGCCTCCAGCTTTACCCTAATTCCTTTCTCTCTTCTCCATGCTCTTTAATCTGGTTTCCTTCTCACCTTCTAAACTGTCTGCCTGGACAGAATTATACAGAAGCTGCTCCTAGCTGAACTTAAATGTGCATATGCTTTATAAGTCAGTTCCTGGCTTACATGAAACCAAAGAACTTTATTAGTTAAAATTTCTGTCCCCCCACTATGTTTGTTTAAAATAAGCGATTGTGTTCCAGTGTTATTTGGGTGGCATGTAGCTGAATGGACAGCCTGACTACAGAAGTTACTTTCTTAATATTGCTGGAATAATGGGAAATTTAAGTGTCTCAGCGTCCTTTCTGCTGCATGGTGATCTTTGACTCTGAAATGTATTTGTTTTGCACTAATTTTTCCAAGCATGCATTTTTGCATTCAGAGGTTTTGTACCTTGGCCACAGAGAGGCAGGGAGAGCAGATGCAGACCAAATGCTGTGCCAGATTCTTTCAAAGGAGTCACACAATAGGTCCTTGGATAATTGCACTGCTTGAGCCCATCTCATGCACTGGCTTGCTCACTAGTCCTCTAAAGACCAGTGGCCAGAGCAAATCTCTATGTATCTCATTTACTAAGATAGACAGTGGTTATCACTACTTCATAGTTGCAGGTCTGCTGTTGGAAGTAAATGATGTGGGAAATAGCACTTTATTAAGGCCCTCTATGAAAGCATCTAAAATTCTTTCCATTGTGGAAGATGAAGACTGGTATCCTGAAGCTTGCTAGCACTCCCATGTAACAGAGAGAGGACTTATATGATGGAGTAATGGCCTAGTCCCCCAAACAGTTGTCCCTACAGCTAGAGAAAGCCTGCTTGTTAACCGCAAAGGCTCAGCAGTGGTTTTGCCTGCTGACACCACAGAAGCATGTTTTATATCTGTCAGATCCAGCCAGTGCGTCATCCTCTGGCACATCATGTCCCTTCTTAGAGTTGTCTTGGGATTGCTCCTGTTCTGACACTAAGAGGGAATTGACAGCATCCTCAGTTTAATTTTTATATTTGGTGGTACTAAAGAAAAGTTTAACTTGTTATAGTTGGATATTGTTTGGCAGCCATTATAGAGAAAAAACCCAAACAAACCAAAACCAAAACCACAACCAAAATAGAAGGGGAAAAATTCTAGTTGCAATCAGTGCTGGCTAGTGCTGCATTGGAAATTGGAAATTATTTAACAAGCTTGCTTTCTGCAAAACTTTAATTAAAAAAAATAAAAATAATCTTTGCGAGCGTATCTACCTTCGCCCTAGTCCTTCTCTCTGGAATAATAAAAGTTGTTTGAGTGAACTGTCCCTACCATTTCTGAAGTTCTAGAAGAGGCCACTGAATCAGCTGCATTTTCCTCCTTCTCTTTCTGAACAGTTTGAGACAATTCTCTTTTTTTGGTCCTTTCTCTATCTCTTATGTAGGTGTGTGTAACCCCTACATAGGGAAATTGCACACAGCTGTACTGGAATAGTGATAATAAAGTCTGGTGCCTATCAATATTTTAGGCTAAGCTGAAGTGGATATATTTGAGGTCCACTACTGATAAAATTTTAAAGATCCAGTGATCCAATGACTGCATACACATGGTGGGATGTGAGCTACAACTCAAATCAAGACTTCTTTTTCCTGTTCTTCTGGTTTTCATTAAGAGTAATCTTATATTAAATGTTTTCAAAAGTCTTTTGGTCTAAAATAAGAACATCCACCAATAAAATCTTAGTTTGCTATCCTTATTTGTTCTAGCAAGATCTTAAAAAAAACCAAACCCTCAAAAAAAAAAAAAAAAAAAAAAAAAAAAGCCACAATGATGTAAAAACTTAACCAGAAGTAACCAGCTGAGCAGCAATGTAAAAGCTATTTAAGGGCACAGCTGAACAGAAGTCCTCAGCCATGTGACACCAACAGTGACACAGATGAAAACAAAGAAGAAACACTGCGCTCCACAGATCAGCCACTCCCTCCTCCACAGCTGAAATATTTTGGATCGAGATGAAATGGACTCAAACTTGGGCCAGAAAAATCAGTCTAGTTAATTAAAATACATTATAAAATGTTTGCTTTTATGGCCACAGGATGCTGTGGAGGCCCACAGTATAAACGAGTCCAAAAAAAATTATGTGTCTTTAGGGAAAATAGATCTATCCATGGCTTTTACAGTTGATGGTGAGGCTTCAGCCTCTGCCTCAGCAAGTCCCTAAGTGATGGTGTTTTGGAAGGAAAGCCAGAGAAAGGACTATTTTAGAAAAGTTGCCTTCTTATAATGTCTCACTACATCCATTACTGGCTAACATTTGTACACATGATGCTGGACTAAAGAAACTCTTTTCTTGGTATTACAATTATTTTTATTCCTAAGATCTGTCTTATTAACATAACTGGTAAAAAGATTGGCATTTAAGCAGCTTTCAAATATTTTTTTTTTGCAATCAGATATGATGCTAAATAATGAAATGTCTGTCATGTCTTTGGGTATTAAAATGAATTTATTTTCTAGTTAGATTCAACTGATATTGTTGTAGAGAGTTCCTTCAGTTTTCTAAATGGGCTAAATTATTTCTAAGATTCTTATAAGCTTGGCTGTTATACCCTATGAATTTTTCAAAAGCTAAAATTGCTTCATATGCTATAACCATTATATCTCAGTGTGGGCCAGAAAAAGAACTGAATGGACACCAAAAATTCTGTTTTATGGAGAGCTTCAGAAATTTGCTCCAAATTCTAGTGCCAAAATGTCAATTTAAAAAGCTGAAAACTACTTTTAATGGCTTGTTTTAATCTTGACTTTTAAAGCATACAATGCTCAACATAGGAATTTACGGAAGAAATATCAATATATTTTTCCCCAAAAAACAAGCTTGCTCTTTTTTTTTGGTACCTTTTTATTGCATTTTTAGATATCCTTTCTCCTTTGACAAAATGGAGCTATATTTTTTTATTTGGATAGAACTCTGTTTTTTGACTTCAAATATGTTCTCTCAAAGCTGATCTGAACAGTTGTAAGCAGAAACATAAAGAAACCTAGAGCCTCATTCAATGTCAGTTCTAAAAATTTCCATTAGCTCAGATTTTCAGATTCTTGTTTGTGCAAATACTTCAAAGAAAATGTCCCTCCTGTTCTAGGCTCTGAATTTGTGCCAGATGCTTTCTCATTCCTTGATCAGTTTAGATTTGTCCTTCATGTTGTGTTTTACGAGACAACATCAATGGCTTTTACCACACCATCACGGAAGTTCTGCTGCTGTGTTATCAATAACCACTCAAAACAGACTTAGACTAATGGTGAATACCAAATACCATGATCATCCATGCTTTCCTACAAAATCATATTGTAAGTATTTCCTCTGGGATTGTTTGCTGTGTGACCTGGTTTCTAAAGTTCCCAGGCAAAAAGCTCTCTCCTAGTTGCTAGGGAAGCAGATCAGAATGCTGATTGAAAATTTTGTTCTAAATGCAGTTGTGCTTGTAGAGAAGTGGCTTTTCTTTTCCTGACTTTCCTTTCCTTCCTTTGCAGTGTAATGTAACTGACATCAATGGATTAGGGAACTGCTTTTCCTGTTTCAGTGCTTCTTAATCCTGCCTAAAAAATTTATTTACACAAAGTTTAAAAAGTAGACAAGACATCTTTTTGTTCCAAACAAGTGTTTAAGATGAATGGCAGCTGCTATGTGATTGACAGCCTGAGGGAAATAGACCCCATACCTTGTGCTGCCTCTGGCTGCTATTTGATAATCTTTTGGGGAAGAAAACACCCAAACACATACAAGCACACTTCCATAGCTTAAGCCTTTAAAGGCCAATTGGAGAGCTGATGATATTTCCATTTCATTTGGGAAAGTTTCTATTTTGGTACTTACATCATGTAAGAAACTAAGAATGTATAAACTACCCTTAAAATATCTCTTTGTAAGTGGTTTACTCAGAAGTGGATGTTTAATGTTATTTTTCTGTCATCTAGCTACATTTACAACCTGTAAGGTCTTGAACTGACTTGTCATTTCTGATAGTTGGACTTACATAGGGGAAATTGCTCCAAAGTTGCTGAACCTAGGAGAAAATGTTTAATTTAGTTTTGTTAGGCTTTTTTTTTTTTTTTGGTAGTTTTGGTTTTTTGGTGTTTTTGTTTGTTTGTTTGTTGTTTGAGTCATATTTCTTTTAATTAATTCCTCTCAACTTCTTTTCTTTTAGGTTTCAATCTGTAAAGTAGGCAACTGTTTAGTGGCTAAAGTGTTCAGTAGCAGCATTATATAACACATTTTATATCCCTATAATGAAGGATACACCTGTTTAAATCCCCACAGCTTTATGTATTACATAAAAGAATATTGATAGGTGATACAATTTATCTTTCATGGTCCTGACACTGAGAAACTCTTGTCCTGTCACCAAATGCCAAAATACAACTAAATACAACTAAAATACAACTAAAAGTATTAGAGGAGCTCAGGCAGTGATAAAAGTGATAGTTATTTTCCTATTGGGTCCTTGCCTGCTGGTCTGATCCCATGGTAAATTAAAGACCAGCCCGTCACGTTAATAGTTCATAAGTTAATGGGTTAAAATATCAGTCCTAATGAGAGCTCAGCACTGTGTTTAAGTATTTACAGCAGCATAATTTCATAGCAATTCCACTGATATTTGTAAAGGTTGGGTATAAATAAGATGAGAATCAGCATACTCGTGTGCTTTTTAAAAAGAAATGTCACAGGCCAAAGTCTTTCAAAGGGAGGGCTGGGTTTTCATTTTGAATAATGTTCCTTATATCAGGAAAGAAATATTGCTTACACAATGCTTTCCCAAGCAGAAGGTCATTTGCAAAGTGGAGTGAAGGAGAGAGTTGATCAGATTTTCCTTTGTGCTTTAACAGCATGTCATCAGGAATGTCTATTTCTTAGCAGTAGAACAGATTCTTGGTCTAAGGAGACATTTTCAAAGGGTCATCAATCTGACCTTTTGCATCACAATAATATTTGGACACAGTAGTGGTCTAATTCATAGTACCTATATCCAAGCCAACTCTTTGCACAGCAGAGAGGGAGAGAGATGTAAGCATGGCATCCATGAAAAACATTCTGTGTATTGTATTAATCAGTGAGCAATGCAGAGAATATAGATGAGTTGCATTTGAAAGACAGTGCTTTTCTCTACTTCGGATTACATTTCTAAATTCACTAAGCCAGACCTTATAAAAATGGGAGAGGAGATGGTGGTGCCTACTGTCTTCTCTTACCTTTCAGGTGTACTGCAGAAACATGCAATGGCCTAAATAAGGAAAAAGAAAAACAGAAATAAATGCTATCATAAAATAATTAAGGAATTCTCCTAAATTCTAGTAAACTATTTTATTTTCAGGCTGTAATCTGTGTCTGACTCACCTTGTGAGCTCCCCCACAATAAATCTGTAGGGGCGGAGTTACTAGCTCTCCTTTATGTCGTTCCCAAAGACTAAGTAGTAACTTAATATTAAATAATTGCATCATAGAATAAATCAAAAGTAGCCTGGTATTTGGGTACTTTTTTGCCTTCCAGGGACAATTGGCAGCTAAAGACAGGTGCTCTAAATCATGACTGACTACTCTGTTCACTGGGTTTTCAGTGTAAAATGGGTGTGCCTTGACAAAAGAGAGGAATTAAAGGGGAACTACTTATTCTTGCTTTGGGTTTTTTTGTTTGGTTGGTTTGCTTTGGTTTTGCTTTTTTTTTCTTTTGTGGAACCTGATTCAAGTTAGAAGAGGAAACAGGTTGTTTGTGGAGGTTTTTTTTTTTTTTGTGAGATATATCATAAGGTCCTGTGTGCTTTGGGAATGTTCATGACCACATGTCAGTGGTTGAGAAACTTCACTGACAGCAGATTTGACACCAAAGGGTTCCTTCCGTATGACATCAGAGACATAATACAAGACCTGTCTCATTGAACTGTGATCTGTACTCAACCCATGACAACCAGAAGAGGTGAGACTCTTGCAACTGCCTGTTTAATTTAGTTTGTTGAGTTCTGGCTTTATGAACTAGCCCCATGAAAGTGAAGGCTGACCCTGTGGTGAATTTTAAGTTGAACTTATGTCACAGAATTTGAAGCCACATACTGGACAGTACCAATTAGCAGTAGCAAACAAGCACTCTTTCACTTAGGGATAATTTTTTACTGGGTTTGGGGTTGTGGTTTAGTTAAATAATCAGATTTTAAAAGGTTTTATGTGTTGGGGTTCTTTTTCTGAGCAAGTGATCTAGTTAAATTATCAGTTATATTGAAACAAAGTGTTCTGTTGCTCATGTAGGTCTTCTTTGAATCTCTCTGATATGGAACACAGAATGGAGAAATCCTTGTACCATTACTTTTTAATTCTAAAGTAGAATAACCAATTCTTCATAGAATTCCAGTAGTACCTCTAAATTTCCAAACTTTAGTCAATGGACTTAGGAAGATTTTTGTTCTCTCTTCTTGTTATCTTCCTTTTGCTCATTGTCCCTAGCTTACCCATGTATTTCACTGCTGTTGGGCCAATAGCCGAAAAAAACTTCAACATTTAGCTTTGAAAAAATTCTTGCAAGAATTTTTTACTAGCTCTGGAATTTAATTCTGCAGAGACCTCAAGATTTTCTTTCATTTTGAACAAAGTATCAAGAATGAACATATGAGTTTGCCAGAAACCCTGAATCAAATTTATTTTCAATTAAAAATATTGATTTTGGATGGAAGACGAGGAGGAGGTATTTAAGGAAGAGAAAAAAACATATTCTTTCTTAAAAAAAACTCTTTAAAGTGGAAGAAATTAAATGAAATTAAACAGATGGGATAAAAATTGCAAGGAGCAGATTTTGATCTAAGGGATCATGAAATATTTAGAGAAATCTTAAAAGAAATAATATTGAAGCACTGATCATATTTAATGGAGGTGAATAAGCCATATTACCCACATATTTTCATGAAATATTATTAAGGGGATATGAGCACTTTGTACATTTTGGTGGTCTGGATATGAATAAGGATTAACACAGCAAGACATCCTCTTGGAAGCTGAAAAAGCAAGAATGTCAGGGGCTGTCCTTTCTTTCATTAATTGCCATTGATAGTGGAATATGAATCTGAACTGGCTTATATTTGCAACTCCTTCGGATTCTACTGGGATTCGTCACAGAGTTGGTAAACCTGACTTGTCATAACAATTATGAGTGTGACACATATGAATGGACAATCATAGAAGAGCTTTCTGCTGGTTTCTCCTGTGTGTCGTGTGTTGGTCTAAAGGCACAGTACTCCAATAGGCCAAGAGCATCCTGTGCAAAACTGCATTTCCTGTGGAGAGATTGCATGCAGCAGCATGAAATACTGTTGCCTGCTTGGTGCTCATGACCCAGGCTTTTCTCCCCTGTTTTCTCTCTTGTTTTTGAAAATAATTAATTCCTCCTCTTCCCATTTCATTTAGCAAAACTTGGGAAGATAGAATTTCTCCCTCTACGTTTTTGTATACCTTAGGGAGGCTTCGCTTTCTGTGTTTTTAAAATTCAAAAATCCTGTACTTCCCCTCCTTTAGGTTTGGAAACTCATTTCAGATTTCCTCAGTAAAAAGAACCATGAACTACTGCAGAGGGTATTTCTGCTTTGGTTATGTCAATATATTTTAACAGCAGCAAGCCTGTCAAAATATGTTTAGGAACCAATAGCACCTTTGAAAACTAAGTGAGGTTCTTTTTAAAGCTTCTTTTCTGTGGAAAATGTGGAACCTTTTACACACACAAAGAATACCATCGGGGAGACATAAAACCTTAAAGAATTATTGAATATGAGCACCAGCTGCCCCTGTCCTCAGCCATGCTCTGAATCTTGTTTGTGTTACGCTTCTAGTCTTCAGCATCGTGTCTGTAAGGGAGATTTTCCATAAAGACCTTGACTTGTTTTCTATGCACTTCCAGAAGATGCAAGGACAAGAAGAAAAAGATAGCACAGTGTGAAGCAGAGTTTTCTTTAGAGCGCATTGCCTAGAGGCAGATATTTGTTATGTCACCCACTTGTCTCTCTCCCCTCCTCGCTTCAAAGTGTTCTTCCCTATGGCTCCTGCTATATGTATACACAATCCTATAAAGAAATCCCAGGAGGTTTAGACCACATCCCAGGAGGAAGGTGCTGCTTTCTCCACTTGAGCACAGATTTTTGCTTGAATGTTTGATCCCAGTCTTCCTATTCAATCTGAGAAGAACTTGATCCTGCATCCATTGAAGACAGTGACAAATCTTCCACAGACTTTAGTGGTTCAGAAAAAGGTTTTATTAATTGTTTCTCTGGGAGTCCTCCAGTCTTGCAAAGCTACACAAAACTAGATTCATCCTTGCCTTGTTTGGAGGGGTGACAGGGAAAAAGATGTCTTGATGGGATTGATCTTTCTGGAATTTTAATCAAAGTGCAGTATGGAAATAATGAGATATGTGTGTGTGTGTGTACCTAAATATCATGTGCATAAGAAATACAGCACAGATTAAGATGCATGGCATAAATCATAAACATAACATATATTCAAATACACACATATATACTCACATACTTATTCTACAGATGCATATGTATTTTTCATATGTGCATGATGCTGACTATGTGCTATTCTGTAATTACTGTCCATGTGCAATCTGCCAAAATGTGTTCCTTTAAGGTTATGGTCCCCTCTGCAAGTGGAAAGCTATTGTGGTCAATAGCTAAGTTCTAATTTGACAGTGGCCTTCATTTCTACTTCAAAGCCCTCCCTAGCACACAAACATATTTCCAGTCTGGTTTTTATTTCTTTGTTTCATTTTAGTTGCTACCCTAAGCTATTTGGTAATACTGCAGCATTGAAGAGAGCAGCTGTTTCAGAAGCATCTTATTTAAAGACAGCACAGTGTCACAACAAAAGAGGAGTGAAGAAAGGAAGCAGACTGTGTGGGTTGCTCATTCTGGAGAAGACAGGAAAGAAACATAAATAAAAAACATTTGTGATAAGCCTAGATGTATAAACTATATGGCTTCATTGTAGCCAGTTGTGCCTAGAAGTAGGAAGACACCTGTCTGCCTTGCAGAGATTTGAATGTAAGGTTTGAATGTGGTAGGAACAACACCTCTCATACTGTATTTTTCTAATATGCATTTAGACCACACCCCAGAATTTGTGATTATCAGACATGTGCAATGCTTACTTTTGGACCAATGTGACAAAATACCCATGGACCATTGCTTGGGATTTCCCAGACATGCTTGGTTTTGGTTCATTTTGGTTTTTATTTTGTAATGTCCCTTTTAGACTGCATTTTCTCTCTTTTGCCCCTACCCCCAGAGTCCTTTCAAAACTTAGCTCTTCTCTTTCTACAATATTTTCATTTGATTCATTTATGGATCAGGTCCAGAGACTGTTAATTTTACAGCAAAGCTACACTAGCTTCAACAGACCCCTAGGATCATGTCCTAATAGACATTTAAGAACGGTGTTAAAGAAATTGCTCTGAGGCTTAAACCCATTAGGTATCCATGAACTAGGTATAGTGGTGAGGGGTTTTTTGTCTGCTCTATTCTGATTAATATGCCTTTCACCTCCTAATAGGCTTTATTTCATCAGATGTTAATTCTGCAGAACATTATAACTCAGTTGTGGCACTTCTTCTTAATTATTTTGCATTATCTATGATGTGTGAACAGTTGTCAAACGTGTGGGTTTCAGGGATTAATAGCTTTTTCCTCTTTTCTGCCTTCTGTTTCAAAATGTGAAGGAAGAAAATGTGCAATTTCCAGGCCCCTGCCAGAGTGTCCTTGAGGTGAAGGAGGCTGCACTGCCAGCATCCCCTGCATTAGTGTTAGGAAGTTCCGCCTTGTGCGGCTTAAGCAGGCGGCACGGCAACTGCCGACAAGGCTGCTTGGATGATCCCATTAATCTACCCCTAAGGGATCCACAGCAATTATAGCAGTTAGTGAGGCTCAAATGGAAAACCCCATAGACAAGGGAAAAGGGAGAGGCAGCAGGCGTTTTCAGGACTGGATACGAGCTGTGCTGTAAATGTTCCTCCACCTGCAGTTTCAGCTGAGAGTGCCTGGTGCTGAGTCTGCAGTTGCACGGAGTGGTCCCTTTACATATTGTGTGGGATCTGATACAATTTTTGTAGGATATTTTCCAGCTGTGCTCTCATCACGTTGATTTAATGGCCCTTAAGAGAAACCATAAAAGTGCTTTCTGGTTAGTGGGCCCCAGCTGGTCCTCATAGTATTGCATGATACAGCAGGCTAAGTTAACTATAGATTAATGATTATGAAATGTCTTGCTTAACCATATAATTTTTCAAACATACAAGGCATTGGATAAAATGCGGTTCACTGAGGTAACAAGATGACTACATTCATGAAGGAAAAAGGCTTAAGATGTGAGGTATATTTTAATGCAACCAAGATAAGATTTTCCACAGGCCAACCATGGCTCTGGCCAGACGTTTCCTGATGATATATGGGGAGTCATATGTGTGTGCATGCATAATTGTGTGCCTCTCTTCATATGTATGTTTTCTCTTAAGGACTGAAGGGTGATGGCTCACTGCTGGAATTCTTTCTCTGCTTTCATTACCAGGCAACAGTGCAAAGAGCCAAGAGTATCATTTGTGGATTATCAGGCTCTCTGATGAGGCTAACATTGCAAGGCTGTATGAAACTGAGGACCCCTACATCACCATGTCATACAAGCTCCTGCTCTCCTACCAGCACCGAGGCAGTTGAGCAACTTGGAAACTGGTGAAGCCTTAAGGTCTCATCCTACTCCCACCAAACTCAGTGGCCACAGATTTCTTGACTCAAGTGGGGACTATGCTTGGGGAAGCATGACCTATGGGATGCTGCTGTACCAAGAGGCTTATTTACAGAGTTTCATGAGAGCTCAAGGCCCTCTGTGGCTCCTGATCACCATAAAGGGATAATATGAGTAAAGGAAACTATAAGAACAAGTGAGGGTATGGTGGTTTGTTTTTTAGTAAGTAAGCCAAAAAAAGTATGTACAGGAAAGCTAAAGTACCATCTGCAGACTATTGAGGAAAATCCATATGATAGCGAGGGGCCTGGACAAGACACTTCGAAAAACAGATCTGATGAGACCCTGGATTGCTTCTATCCCTTTGCTTCATCTACTATCACAGCACTTCAGTGGCTGTGAAGTTGCATGTGCTTTTCTCAAACTACAGGCAAACTAGAAAATTAAGTGTATATAGAATAGATTGCGAAAAGTCGATAGCAGTTCCACTTGCAGGCATAAAACCAGCTACCCAAAGCTGCCTCTGGTTCCCTAAAATGTAAGAAAGCACAAATTTGACATGTAACACCCTAAAATCAGGTCCAGATTCATTTTGTGCCCTTTTCCCCTAGACATGATGCAGCCTGCAAGAGTTTTGATGGGTGTAGTTCAACCATCTTATTGATGCTGAACATTTAAGGCAATATAAATAATGTAAGAAGATAAATGGTCAGCAATAGTAAGCAAGCTAAATTAAAGGTGGATATTAAAACCTGAAAGCATAGATTTTTAGTGGTTTATTGTTTTGAAATTTGTTAAAATGCAAATGAGAAAGCTCCCTTCCAAGTACCTGCAGCTCAGCAGATGTGTATCCAAAGTTGGAACACTCTACCATAGATCCAGTGGCTGTTGTCAGTCGTCTGTTATGATAATGTGGAACATTTAAAGTAACTGAACCACGAGTTTTTTTCTTGGATCTGCTAAATCTGGGTACTGAGGACATGCAAGATGTCATTTGTAGGAAATATTTTTAAGGCTGACAGCCTAGATCAGGGGATGAAATGATCACTCCTGGGTTTTTTAAAAAGATTTTTAGTATACACCTTAGCCCATCTAATGAAGAAAAAGCAGCATTAGAAATCTAGCTGCTTTTGATTTTTAATGTATAATTGGCTGTGGTTTTAATTTTAAGTGGGAAGTAATTTCATTTTTTTGAAAATGCAGCATAAAAAAAATATTTTCCTTTCTTAATATAGAGTCTTTATAGCTAACAACCAAAGGAGATAGAGAAGAATAAAATATTATTATCTTCTCCAGTTGTTTGTGTCACCAGAATTTGTACTTCTGCCAGGTAAATTTTCCACTGCTTAAAGCAGAGACATGGCATGTATTTCGAGAGCTATAGTTTGTCAGCAGTTGGATTTTCATGTTGAGTTACTTGAGCCTGATTTAATTTCAGATACATGCAGAATAATCTTGGTCTTTTAATACTGAGCTGGCTGCAGAAGGAAGTACGTGGCTTACACACCTTTCCTTATGTTTACCTACAAAGCAGCAGCCTCTTTTATGTGCTTGAGGGTAAAACCAATTGTTTCCTTCCTTGGAACAGGAAACCACAGTCTGTTCATTCTGGCTGGTCCACTGTGACTGAGCATTTCCATCAACAGCTTCTGCTGATGGTAACAGGGAAAAGAGTTTACTCTGGACTTCTTCCTAATGAAGTTAAAAAACTTAAATTACAGGAGGTGCAGTGATTAGCACGGAACCACGTGAAACATGGCAAATTCAGAGACTGAATTTCAACCTCATCTGGATGCTTCAGGGTTGAATATGGCCCAGTGACACTCTGGGATGGGCTTTCTAACCAGATGCAGATAAAAGGGCATTTAGGAAATCTGTTTGTAGATAAACTTTGTGCAAGCATTTCATGAACATAACCAGAACCTGCATGGACATTATAGGTAAGTAAAGGCAAGGAAAGTTTGAACTGGAAATATGGAAGTGGAAGGAATCTCTTGAATTGTTTTATCTTGCTCGTGTAGGCCCATATGCAGAAGCACTTCTCTTTCTGTAGTCTTAAGCAACCTTTTGAATGTCTGCTTAACTGCCTGGTGTCAACCAATCTTGTGAAGAGTTACTCCTGGACAGTACAAGGGAAGCATTAACTGAAGCAGCAGGTGAGATAAAGTGCAGAACCATTTCACAGACACAGTAAACCCTGGTGTATGAGAGACTAGTTTTCAGACCTTACCTATTGTTTTCTGCCTGTGATGTCTAAATTCTTTTCTGTGATCTCTTTCTTTCTAACTTCTCTATGGTTTATCTGTTTGGATTAGACAGTAAAATATCCTAATGATGATGTGAATTAGAATAAAAGCCTCAGGTTGCCTTGGAAAGAAAGTTCTTTGTTAAAAACTTACAGTGAATAGCTAGAGCTACGAGGAAATGCTTAGCTATTGTGTGCAGATTATAAGACAAATTCCTTTGTGAAAATAATTGCAAATTATTATTCTGAGTTGAAAAATATGAAACGAGTGAATAATCAGAAGAAGGTTTGTCTCATTTGTTATTTGTTACATGACTTTTCTTTTAGTTGATCACTGCATCTGGTTAGGAAGTCATGTGCAATGTGATGTGTACAGTCAAGCTTCTGAGTCTCTAGGAGAAAGAAAAGATATTTGAGTGTAGGACTGGAGAAACACAGAAACCACCTCACAGAAGGGCAGTGAGATCTGGAGCAGGGACTCATGGTTGAAGGGATTACTCTGTTTCACTGGTGCATCATGACAAAATCTATCAGAAGTCCTTGCAAAGTCGATTTGTGAGATTAAGTTAGAACAAGGGCTGTGCTGATTGTACTGTGATCAATTTCATGCATGCTGACATGTTAGGAAACAACAGTCAATTATTTCATGCCAGAAAAGTAGCCCAAGCATTTCAAGAAGGAAATACATCCTGGAGGAATATTACTGCAGACTACCGTTTTGTGCCATGGACATTGAATGGATGCATAAATGCTTGTCTTTGTAATTTAATGCTACATTGCTGCTTTTAAAATTTCCTCATAACAATATATACTGTACTGTTCTGAGAAAAGAAGGAATCCATACACAGCTACAGCAGTCAGATTAGGAGACCACATTAACGGGGTAATTTAGAGACAGACCAGAAGGCTGATCTGCTGAAAGATGTCTTTTTAATTAAATCGACTTGATTATCAATAGGTGTAATATTGTATCTGTAAAGAAGGCTCAAATCTAGAAAAGAGAAAGAAGGTAAGAATTAAATACTTCATTGGGAGCCAGGAATGTGGTGTGTCTCAGCAGAACCATTACATCTTGTCAATAGAAATCTGCAAGACACATTTAAAACTCGTTCAGTTTGTGAAGAGCAATCAAATCATGTTGTAAATCCACCAAGAAACTCTGTTTTGGCTTACAAATACAGTACTATGAGTGGGGAAAACTCCTAACTCACTAATAGGGTCATAACTTTTCCACTTTCTTTGGGTAATGAAAGCCATCCAAATCCATGTTTCTTTGTAGTGTTTTAAGATTATTTTTTTTTTTATATTATGGGATGGACTCAAACCCATAGGCAAGAGGGTACCTCAACCTCAGTCTCTGAAAGCGAACGAGTGCCACAGTACTAGTAATGTAGCACATGGTTCTGTACCAAAAACATAGTCAGAGGATTTTTGAAGTCATCAGCATGGCCATAGACCACTAAAAGAATGTCCTAACAGTGCTAATTAACATAACATTTAATCTAAACACTGTTGGGCTGTGTGCCAAATTTAACTTGCCCTCAGGTCAGGAAGAAATAAGTTCTTCTGAAGATGAATCACTCTGAGGAGATATTTTACTGATAGTCAAGACCTTCATTACCTGGAAATCAGTTCATTTAGTCTTAAGATTTATGAAAGCAATCTCTTCTGTCATTATGCCCAAGCTGGATGTCACATGATCAAATGCATTTGTGACTGGCACTAATGATGTTAAACCAAAATGATATTATCCCTAAGATAAAGATTTTGGAGGCAAATGCTTACATGTTTTTCAGCTCAGTGTTTGTCCATTTATTTACAACACTTCTGTTCTATTAGAATTCCACTGTCAGAAGGAATGGAATTAGTAGTGAGGGGTCTTTCTGGGTGCTGTTTTGATTCAAACTTAAGCAGTGTAACTATAGTTAAAGGCTAAAAGGTGATGTAAGTGAAAGCTCGCAATAATTGTCCTATTGCTTTTAATTGGTTTCCAGGATCCAAAAATTCACACTGATCAGTACAGAAAAAGAACTCCAGCATCTGTTTGTTTCAAGGACATCAAACACTAGTGAAATTAATTGGGATTTGTAGATTTACCATTGTGCCAGCCTTTAAAATAGCAGAGGTTTGGAAAATTAATTTTCACCCTGCAGAACAGACTGGTTCCATTTTTATCAGTGAAACATATTACTTTTTAGTAAAGAAAACACTATAAAATGGATGGTTGGGCTAAAGTCTTTTCAGTAACAGAGAAAATGATATAATCATGAGAGAAGGCAGCTTCATTATAGTGTCAGCATTTAATGACTGGTCAATTTGGTATATCGTCAAGCTCCTCTGAAAAAAAATTTAAACCTGCTGAATAGATGAATTTTTTGCTATTAAAAAAATTATATATGTATATTTTCTTCATATTTTAGCAAGAACTTGTCCTATATGACCAGCCACAATGTTTTCTTAGATCAAAACCACAATCCTTCAGTGTTTAAATTGTTCCATACTTCTCAGAGATATGCTAACTAATAAAACAAGAAGAAGCATGATGGTAAGGAAAATGTGTATGTAATGACACCCCTGATTACATGTGCCTCTTAGAAAATACATGCCAAATGACTGGACTTACTGCAAAAACATTAAAAAATATCCCTTATTTCTGGTAAAAAAATATCACTTATTTAACTTTCTACACAAAAATTTTTTATGTTTAGTCTTTTTGAAAACGTAACTCAAATCAAATTGTGAGACTTGTGGACTACAGGAAGAATGCCCCAGCTTAAAACCATTAATTAAATTGTAATTTATCTTGGAGAATTAGTTTTACACTTCTGCAGATATAACAAAAGAAATAATGCAATGAAAACCACCATGATTCACAGTGTTTCATTGGTGTTCTGCAAAGTAAGTCGTTAGAAACTGAAACTTTGTCCAAATTAATCAATTTAGATGAAGTTTTAGTACATTTCATTAAAAATCCTTAACCAGGCCTGTTTTACCTAGTTCTAGATATGGCTATGTATTAATAGAGTTTTTGTAGTTGACTTCGTATGTAAAATCTATATAACACATGAAATCAAAAGGCAACACAAGCACAATTTAGTATAGATTTTCTTCTGTACAACAAGTAACACAGCAAAAGGACTCAGAAGCTGTATGAATGTATGAGCTAATGCAGCCAAATGGATTTGCTGAACATGCACTTTAATAATGTTTACAAAATAACTTGTGCTTAAGTTTTGGCTAAACATGCTTCCAATGACTTTTTGTGTGCGTGCGCACGCGTGTGTGTATAAAGCAGTACAAATAATCCAAAAAGCAAGTATTACAATCAATTTTTCATGTCTTGCAGATAGGAAGCATAATCTCAAAGTGACTCTAGTGATCATTTCTATTAAAAGGTTTCACATTAAAATACTTTGCATAACGTAAACCAGATTGGCTTGGCTGACGCCTGACTTTCAAGCAGTTTTAGAGAGCTATTGTTAACAGAAATGATCACTTTGTTAGGCTAACGGCAATTGTATGCAAGTTCTGGAGTATGCCACAGACTTACTATTTGTGGTAAAATTGTGGCAACTTTCTTAACAAGACTGACGGAAAGTTGCCAGTAGCAGGAATTGCTGGTAACCTCAAAACTGCAGCTGTGGTTATCCTCTCAGATTACCGAGAAATTATAGCAGAGTTTGTAACAAAAATTTATTTTATTATATTGAGAGAGAAAGTGGGAGAATGGACATTAAGTGCAGAGGCAAAGAAAAATACCAATATTGAGCAGTCTTCTTTCAACTTGGTGAAGACAAAATGGCAGCCACTTCAAAGACTGTAAAGGTTGTTAATTATAACTAATTTTAAGCTGCTGCTTTGATCTCCCATTAGAAGATTGTAACCCAGCTTCCTTTCAAAGGAGCTGGAATGATGTTTGGCCTTTTGTAAGGACGCAGCTGATGACCATGGCTGAGCTTTCAAAAGCCTTCATCAGTCAGGAGGCTCTCCTTGTGCCCTCTCATGTCCTGACCCTCCACTGGTTTCTCTCCAGTCAGCTATGTGCAGGGATGTCTGGATGTCCAGTATCTGAGCTGGCTGGTGACAAACTAAAGCAGAAGCCTAATACGATGAGGAAGAGTTGTAAGTTCTCCATCCAGTCCTAAGCATTTGAACACCCCCACTGCAGTCACAGCAAGTGAAGCTCTGAGTGCCTCTAAAGGACTTCCCTAGAGTCTTGAAAAGACTGACCTTAGCAGTGGTTCAGTTTCATATTTTCTATCAAACCTGGCCAATCCCCTGGATCTCAGGTCTCTTCAGGCTTTTTCTTGCACGTCATGAATAAGGTTTCATGCGTATAAGAGAGTTGACTGAGAGCAGTGAATGTAAATCTAATAGAGCCCTGAAGTAATTGGTTTACTGAGGAATGAACGCCAAGTGACTTGGAGGGAGAATGAGCATAAGAAAACCAAGAAAAACAAACAATTAACAGTGTTTATATTAGATTACACACATCAACTTCATTTTCTTATAATAAGTTCAACATTTAACCCCACCATTTCTTTGTATTGCAGTTATCTTTAAGCATGGCATCCATGCAATTCCTTAAATAAAGATATCAAGGTTTTCTTTATTAAATGCTTTAAATTCATATGTTTGATTTAATTTCACACATGGCTGAAGCTAATTTTTACTGATTCCAAAAGATGAGGTGGCCCATTTTTTTAACACTGGTGTGTCTTCTGCAGGAAAAGTTTGCACATTTGGAATGTCTTGGTACAACAATACAAAACTATGGAAAGCCTATAGTTTAGTATACATATACATATACATATTCATATAGCATCATTTTCTGTATGTGTACAGGAAGAAACAAGCAGAAAACTTGAAGAGGTGAATCTGGGTGAACTCCCAAGAGGACATCTCTGCTTGTATGTTGGGAACTGGTAAAGAAGTCATTTCTGAGACCTCTTGCACTGAAAGACATGTGAAATAGTATTTCCTACTACCAGCTAGTTTGAGTGATGATTGGGTCAAAAGATGTATCTGATATACAGATCTAGCTAAATGTTTCCAGAAGCTTAATTTAATAATAGTCAATGTCTCAGGAGCTGTGTTGAACAGAAATAGCTGAATTCATAGTAGCAGGACTTGATTTGCCCACCTACTGTAAAATCAGGCATTGACCTCAATGTTTCTTGTCTACATTTATATGCCATTCCTAGAAATTCATAATTTCTTGACAATAATATAAAGTTCGATGCCAATAGCTAATACAAATTTACTCTCTTTCAATTCTTCTAGATCTTCTAGACTATAAATCTACCCTCTAGTTCTACTAGAACAATATTACCACGTTAAATCTTCTGTGGAAGTCATTGTTTGAACTTGTTTCTCAACGACTTAATTTGATGATATTTCACTGGACAATGTTGAGGAAATAAAGACAGGTATTTTTGTGAAAGTATGCAGATTTGCTTAAACTTATATTTGGTCTATGAGAATTCATTCAGTCCATGACTTGATTCTTCATCTCAATGGCCAAAATGGAAACTAAGGTTATGTGGTTTCCGAATTTTTACCTTTGTTGCTCTTTTTCTTTATAACTGAGAAGGAGAGTATGGGGACGCTTTTTCTTCGAGCTTGAGTCAGAACAGGAATGTTAAACCAAGGCTGTGCAACCCCTAACCACTCAGATATTGGAAATTCTGGGATGGTTTGAAGCAAGTAAATTTTCATGGGGACAGAAAGGACAAGTCAGAATGACTTGTTCAAAGGTGAATGAGTGCCCTCTCCAGGAAGACAGGATGTTCAAAATGCTCCTCATATGGAAGCAGAGGGACCAAACTATGGGCTACATGCCATCATTTTCTTCTCTGGCTGGTTTGCTTTTTGTTGGTGGGTTGTTTTGTGGGGTTTTTTTATGGAATATTTTTTAATGTGCTTTTTGAATCTAATCCAGAAAAACTAAACACTTCTTTTTGGAAATGTTGAACTATTTTGAAATTTCTGCGTTTCTTTCGTATTAATCAGAGTTATTTTATCTCTCCTGAATTTAGCTATAATTTACAAACATCTTTATTTCAAAAAGAGCTACCATTTTTGATGAATAAAAACAAGGTGGGAGTGCATGAGTCCTTCCCAATCTTCACCAGAGCCTCAAACAGATGGTCAAGCCATAGCATATATCCTTGCCATTTAGCACAACTGCTGCAATACAAGTAAGTGGTATCTGACTGTGGCCATAAAAAGAGAAGTGTTCTTTGTGTATTTCATATATTCAGGTGAAATTAGTGGCTCTTTGCTCTGCATGGTCTCCGGGATAAGTCCTGATTCCAGACAGGAGAATCATAAACTATCTTAAGACTGCTGAAACCTTTCTGCTGTGCCTGAAATGCCATCAAAAGAGCAGGTAAGTGCGACATGGCTTAATTTTCTCTGACTCTGAGTCACTTAAAACTACTTAACTTCATTGTGTGGTGGTCTGTTTGTGAGACAGGCAACAACTTGCACTGTGTCTTGTACTGGGAATCTTAAAGAGGCTTAACAAGTATCTGACTTGCTCTGACAGTCCTCCAGGGAAAACACCACTGAAGGAAGCATGGATGTTGAGATTTTTTCCACTCATTCTGTGAACATAAAGGGTGTGAATGCTAGAAGGGTGTCTGCAAATCACACGAAATGAGGAGCCATCAAATCTTTTCCATGGAAGGTCTGGGCTGTAGATCTGCCACAGGCTCTCGTAAGTGCGGGTAAGACCATGACCATGAGTTCTTAGCCCTGTGCCTGCAGCTGGTCCAAGGAGGACAAGTTTTTCAGCCCTGCAAGCATTGTGGCTTCTTCCAAATGCCCACATCTGATTCAGCTGAGCTGGTGGAAGAGATCTGTCTTTTTCAGGGTGAAAGCAGCTCTGGTGTCAATTCCTCTGTGGGAACAGTGGCAGGACAGGCAGAGCAAACCCTCAGGGCTTGCACCCGGGTATATTGCAGCTTACCAGATCAGCTTACCAGTTTGACTATGCATTACTCAAAGCCTCACTGTAGACAGATTTTTCCCTTTATTTTTGTGGGAATTTGTTTTAAAATGTATTTTCACTCAAGTTAAGACTTTGTCTGCCAAGTTTCGCCCAGAAAACATTTTTGCAGCCAAGTTATAAACCCCTCCAAGTGAGGGTACACAGAGTAGCAATGGAGAGAGCCTAAAGCATAATGGCACCAGTTAGCTCCCTGAGAATGCCACCTTTATGATCTGTTATCTTCCTTTGCCAGCTTCAGTTTGACATTTCACGAGAGCTGGGCTGAGCAATTCATTTTAAGCTTAGTTTTGGACTTAGTTATCAAAATAGGACAGTAAAGTTCTCAAATACGCTGTATGTTCTTGGAAAACATTGCAGAAAGACAAATATTTCACTTGGACTGAAAGGAGATATAAATCTCACATAGAATGCCTGTCAGCAAATTTAGCTAATATGCTAATTGTCTGAGGAGAGGACTGATGGCATATCCTATCTTAAAACCTTAATGTGGAAAAGTCCATGTCTGTCTTATACTGTGAATGTCATGTTAGCAAGATTCATATACCCACTGCAATGTTTGTCTAATCACAGAAATAGTTTTGGTATTTATTTATTTATTTTTAAAGCACCAATTTATTTTCTGAATCTGTTAGTTTGGCCACAGAGTGTTCAGAAACCGAGTACTGACTGGGGTTAGCATGGGGACCATTAAATGTTTTTGAGCATATTGTTTTAATTGATGATAGCTTGTTAGCAGAAGCAGTATTTATCTAAAGATTGCAGGGCCAGTACTAAGGCATGGAGAATTCTGCAGTCCTGTTTCCATGGATTATACAAATGAATCCCAAGGGATGTAATGATCAGTGCTTAATAAGTCCCTACTGATGAAGCTGGAAGTAAGGACTCCACCAAAGGCTGTGGGACAGGCAGAACGTGCAGGTTAGCTCAGAGGAGATTCTCTTAGTCTTCTGGGTACACCCAGCCTGTTTCCAGCCAGAGAGATGCTGCTTTCTGAGTGCTGCAGAACTGGCTGTCTTTTTTCACCCCTGAGAACTCACCTGAGATACACATAAGCAGAACCATTGACCTTCAAACCACGTACAAGGGCCCACGACAGACCCTGCTGAGAGTGTGTCTCTCAGGAGGCCACTTAGAGAGAGGATGTTAGGGCAATGTAAACTACGAAAGATGAGTTTTTTAAATTCTGTAGTGGTGTCAGCATGGCCCTCGCTAGGGACTGGGGAGAAGATGGCTGGGAGCTGAAGAGCTAGCTGTCCTGTTTGCAGTGCACCATATTTTTCAGTCACTTCATGTCCATTTTCACAGAATCTCAGAAAATTCTGAGCTGGAAGTGCCCCACATGGATCACCAAATTCAACTCCAAAGTGAGTGGCCCATACAGGAATCAAACCCACAACCTTGGTGTTATTAGCACCATGCTCAACCAACTAAGCTAAGGGATTCTGGCTAAAATTCAGAAATTTTCAAAATACAGTCAGCACAAAATATGGAAAGAATATCATGCCACTAGCATGCCCAGTACTTCAGGAGCAAAGGTATCTTGTGTTGCAGAAATTTCCAGTAGGTGTCTTTTTTGTATCTCTTACTTCAAAGACTTCACACCAAACACTGTTTGGAGAATAAATTCCCAGGATCAGTGTGCTATCTTTGTACACTCATCAGAAGTAGTTGTATTTTTGCTGTGATTTCTTCTGATGGAGAGAAGTCCACATACAAAACTCAGATTTCTCCCAAAGCATTGTGGAGATGACCACTTTGCTTAAGGCGATGGTGCTCAGAGCTCATAAGCAGTGCAAACAGGAAGGTAATCTAAACATAACAGAGCTACAATTCTCTTTTTCTGTGAGGTTTTTAGGTCAGTGGTGCCAAACAAACGTGGCCAAAGTCTACTCTCTTTGCCCTTGGTCAGTTCCACTGATTTTACAGCAATTTCCAAACTGAAATCATTCAAAGTAACCGTTCCTCTTGCTGGCTTCAACATCTTCGTGTTAGCTTCTCTTAAACTTGTCTTTCCATGAAAACTGACTGCACATCTGAAGAAGAACCTGGAAATAAAATGTGGGAAGTCTGGTAGCTATAGGATAGTTACTGTACTGGATATTTTGCACAGCTGTGATTTAGTTATCGACTGGGCAATTGCTTGTAACATCCATTTTAATAACAGGAAGAAAAGAGTTATCTGTAGTAAAATTTAATATTTTTTTGGCTCTGTGGACATGATAATTAGCTATAGTAATATTACTATGATGGGGTTTTTTCACAGCTCTATGAAATTTTAAGAATTTTTCCATCTCTCAGAAAGAAATCCCTTATCTGATCAACCTTATTAATGTCTCTAAACTTAAGAAATTTTTTTGAAGTTGGGAGGTTTTTGTCTGAGGATATACAAAACATTATCAATTGTTTATACATTTATAAAACATAAAAGTTTTCAGAGTACTTTTTCAATAGTACAATGGGTCTGCTTCAGTGGGAAACAAAAAACTCTACATCTGGAAAACAGACACTTTTCCCAAGCCACTGCTGTGACCATTTTTGTGTTAGATTGGCAGAGAAATAGAAGGAGACATTTCCTTTAACTGTGGTGGAAAACTCTTTGATTGTTTCACATATGAGTACTTTCAATATAGAAAGATAGTACATTCTGAAAGTTTTAGGTTTTGGTTTTGGTTTTTTATGGTTTTTTTTTTTTTGGTGAAGAAAACAATATAGGGTTGTATATGAGACTTTCAGCTTAATTAAAATTTGTATTAAAATAAATTAAAATAAATGTAGTGTCCTGCAAGTCTGCCACGTGCATTATATCTATTTCTTCTAAGTAGCCACCGCAACTACCAGAGCAGACAGTAGATGTCAAATCCTTTTGTTGCTGCTTTCCTTTCCAGAACAATAATAGCAATGCGGAAACAGCACATGGTTTTTCTAAAGTTATATTAGACATATCTGATCTTCATGTTTGCAGTAATCTGACTTTGGCAGGCTTTTTAAAGACGGGTTAGGGAGTATTACATTAGACAGTGGTGCTAGGCAGCCAAACTTATGATATTTTGCAGTTCCAGAAAAGAAAGTTCAACACAGCCAAGATCTGAACAGAACAGATATTGTATATTAAAACAGGCTGAAAACCTAAGAGAGAAACATCCAAATGTTGCCCAACTGAGCGATTGCATTGGCAGCTTGCATGGAGCTGAAGTTCTAAATCAGATATGCAGAAAATGGGGAGATTGTAATCCCTTTAATAAGGGAAGTATGCCCTGTGGGGGACTACTCCTCCCAGCATGCAACTGCAAAATGTCATAGAGCTCAGCCGCCCTTAAGCATTACGGCTGAAAAGCATGCAAAATTGCTTTGACACAAATAATCCTATATACAAAGTGGAGGCCATTGCCTCAGATGCTGCTGGAAAACAAATCTCCTGTCCCTGTCCAAAAGAGATGGCAAAGATGTGAAATTATGCTGACAAATATTTTTGTCTAGTTGCACACCATTTATAAAGCTGTTTTGAACTCATTGCTTTTATTTGAGTTATGACTCTCTGTAGGAGAAATTTATTGCAAAGGTACTGACATTAGCCAGTAGAGCAAGTAATTTTTATTTTTGGCAGGGAGATCATTGCAGAAAATGGTATATTATTAAAACAAAGACAAATAAAGGAAGTGGGCAACAGCTACGCATTAAAATGGAAATTAGACAATGTTTCTAAATAATAAATTGAAAATTAAGGGATGATTCAACAAATACAAAATATTTAAGAGTATAGCTTTTCAAATTAAATTAAAATCTGTCAAAAATGCAAGAACACTTTGAGCTGTATATCATCCTTTGGCTAAAATACCATGCTGATGTCACCTTCCCAGATAACTACAGCGACAGACACTGACTTCATGTAGTTAGAGATGTCTCATGAAGTAATGGGCTTCTCCAGATGCCTATCTGCAAACACCTTTTTAAGGGAAGAGACTGTAACTCCACTTTGATACTGAAAATAAGTTTCCTGATTGCTGTTTAACTGTTCTGTATCAAGTGACTGAATGCACATGCATATTCCCAGATAAAATCTGTAGTGAGGTTGAGAACACACATAACAGTGATTTGGCATGAAATCCTCTTATGAGGCTGTTGTGGTATCCCTAAAACAAACATTGTAAGATCAGAAAATCTTATGAGATTAAAAATACCAAAATAGAAACATATATATTTTCACATGAAAAGCCACCAAACAACCTTACCTCCAGCTCAATGTAGTATGACGTATTAGGTATGTAAAAAGCCTCTTATTAAATATAATTTGATCAAAGATCAGAGCAAAGGATTCTAATTCTTTCCTTCCTGTGTGTCTGGAAAATTAAGTTTACCCTTCTAGGTGTCCTCACATAAAATAGACATAGTCATATTAATTTTAACCGACTTCTGTAAACCGCTTGAGATAATAATGTCATTTTCCTTAATTAATTCTTATAATTACTCTAATGTATGGTACATTTTTTCACAAAAAAAAAAAAGAAAAAAGGCAGTAAACACAACACAGCTTTAGTTGCACTCCAGAGCTTTGTGCTGAAGAGCTTCTTTTAAAACTATCTGTGTTGCCACTTCACAGGAGAACGCTAGAGAAGGAGGATTTGTAGCAGAAGGTTGCAATGTCTAATTTCATATTATTTGACATGCAGTGCTTTTGACTCCTTTATCAGATATTTATTTACTCTTTTAGGCTTCTTTGAAGAAAACAGCAATCGGCAGGTTTGGCGTCAGTCTGGAGCGCTGCCAACATTTCTAGAGTCAGTTCCCTGCCCCTTGCATGATCCCCTGTGCACCCACACACCTCACTGCCTCCCCTGGCAGGTTTTTCCCCATTTCTCCACTCCAACTTCTGCCAGCCCTTCAGAGCAGAGCTGACTGGAGATTGCTTCCTTTGCTCACTGCTTTGTTAGCATGCAGAGGGAAGCTGCGGTTGGGGTTAAAAGAAACTTTTGGAACAGGTTTTTGAAAAAAGCGGGAGAAAGCCTCCCTCTGCTGAAATGGCTGCCAGCTGAGGAATTTCCTGAGGAATGACAAGGACACCCACTGCAGCAGCTCCTTGGGTGTTGCCTCTACCAGCAACACTGCCAGCTCTGTTGGTGAGGGAAGTTCACAGGGGCTGCTCTGTGGCTGAAGCTGGTTTGGGCACCAGTGCTGTGCTGGGTTTATTTTCAGAAAATTGACTCTATGGGCAGGCAACTTTTATAACTATCAAGAGACAGGCCATAGATTGAGCCTTTAGTCACCAAATCTTTCCATTTGAGAAAAACAAACTCACCCTGAGCCATTATACAGCAGCTCCTGAGGTGCTGAATGCTTGCAGTCCTCCTGGGTTTTGCTGATGTTCATGGGTGGTAAGAAGGAATTTAGAAATACAAAAATGGAAAACTGATCTTCAAAATGTCATTTTTAAGTTATCTGATTTATAATCATGCCTTTCTTTTGGAATCCAGGAATTGGTCAGCCTTTCTCTCTGTGGACATTCTGTGAGCAAAAGCATTGAGCGGCCACCTCAGGTGGAGCAGATGTACTCAAGCCAACCAAACTCAAGCAAAGACATTCCATATTATAGACAAACATCTCTGCTGGTGGTTTCACAGTAAAGTTACAGGTAAGTTTCTGTTATAGACACCCTTTCAAGCAGCCCATCTTTCCACCTTCACTGAGAAAAACCCTTGGCAAGACTTTTTTTATGACACTGTCTCCCAGTTCTGGTATGCTCTGTATCATCTAAAGTCTTTGAATGTTTTTCTAAACTACATACCTATAATCCTATGAAAGCCTCAACTCAAATGTTGTGAAGTTCAGTTGTTTGTCTCTTCTCTGCCATTGTGTTCCCAGGGTGCTGTAAACTAAATGCTTTTGAAGGTACAGAAGCTCACAGCTCTGAGAAAATAAAGATTGTTAGGTCCTATCAAAATTGTAAGAATACAGAGATGCATTTCAAGAGGTGCCTAATTTTTAAATTTTTAGTTGGCTGTCAATTCTTTGGTCATATATCTGATGGTGCTGAGTCCAGCATTAAACACAACAGATATGGATATTTTAATCTAAAAAAGCCCAACAAAATGTTGATGATAAGAGTATTTCAGTACACCAAATCAATGTCACACCCAAGCTGGAGACTGACTGAAGGGATTCTCTGTGCATTTATGTCACTTAGGCATAGGTAAATCCCTCACTATAATTAATCACTTAATTTTGGTTAAAGGCAGTACAATATGAGTTCCCAGGGAAGTGCTGAGTACCAGCCATTTGCTGAAACAGTCAGGAATGGAGGGGCATGCAGCACAAGATAGCTGTGGTTTGTATATTGTTCCAGAGTAAGGGTGCTTTCTTGAGAGGAAACCATAATAAAATTACATGAAAGATAATTCACACTGTAAGTATGAAATATTTTGGTCATGAAAAGAAAATCAATTAAATATTTTACCATGTTTCAGTGCAGAGCCTTCCACATGGAATGAAGCTGAGAGAACACTCAAACCTCTTCTTTCTTCAGAAACAGAAAAGACTGACTTAAATAGACCTTTCTGGAATACCTTTTTTGTTTAAAAACAGGGAGTGAAATCACAATAGCAGTAAATTCAAAGACTACATTTCCTTTGACTTTAA
This sequence comes from Corvus brachyrhynchos, assembly GCF_000691975.1. NCBI lineage: Eukaryota > Metazoa > Chordata > Aves > Passeriformes > Corvidae > Corvus > Corvus brachyrhynchos. Next base: position 15,133,793 of record NW_008239110.1, read on the forward strand.
TGGATGAAATTTTATCTCAAGGAAACTAATTAGATAGCCAACAACTTACCTCACTCATCTGCAAAAGAAAGAATAAACGTGCCCCCATATATCATTATTATCAGTCTGAAAAAATGCACCACATATGCAGATAAAGCTCTGAAGTAGGTTATCCTCTTGATAGCACTGAAGGCAAATTTCTCTTTCCACAACAATCCAGTAGAAATGTTGCCAATACAACTTTTCCTGCTTATGGAGATAATAGTAATGACTGAAAGTCAATCACAACTATATAATAGTTTAAAATACAGCTTTGTCTCTCTTGACATCTGCCTAGACTAAATGAGTTGTTGAAGGATTTGAGCAGTTTTACAGAGTATATTAAGTTTCAGGACTTACACACAAAAAAATATTCGTTTGGTTACATGTTGGAAATCCGGAGCCAACAATAACCTTGGGAATTATTAAAAGCAGGCCACTGTTTTAATGGGAAAATATTTTTATGCTATGAGCAGTAACGACTTTTTTATAAGTCTTGTAAAAACTCAAAGAAGAGCAGTGAAGATTCTTGGGATGGATGAATTTTGCTGCTCTTGAGTCTATTAGTATAATAAAATATTTGTTTAAAATGGACACAGCACCTGTTTCATTTACTAGCAGGGAAAACTAGAACTTTATTTACTATTTTAATTTTAGAAAGAGGCTATAAAAACTAAAGATGAGCAGGTGTTAACTGATGCTCTGTGACTCACGGCTTGTGGGTATTCTGAAATTGTCCATTTCTAACAGAACCGCCCGCTACCTGGCAAGATTTCGGTAATACAGCAAATTACTACTACAGATGGTATTTCACTCAGTGTCACACTGCATTAGGCTGCCATTGTAGTGTCTCTCTTGGAACTGCCCTTTTGTCTGGATTTCTCCTGATATACAACAAAGTTTCCAACCACACTGAGACAGGAGTTTTAGTGCATGGTTTTGTTCAGACAAACTGTTACACTCCCAGCGTGCCAGTGAGTAGGTTCCCTTCACATCCTGTTCAGTTGAGCTGGGTGATGGATATTTGTGCCCACCACTGAACCACTCACTGAAAATACCCAGGCCATCACAAACAGCCTAAGCTGGTCTCTGGTTTCGGTTCCAAACCCAGTTTGAGGAGAGGAGAGGAGAGGAGAGGAGAGGAGAGGAGAGGAGAGGAGAGGAGAGGACCTATATTTTGGCAGAGGATTTGACTAATTGCTGTTTTTATCTTAACATCTTGTACTCAAGGCATTTTGCTTTCTTATTTCTATCAGAACTTGACCATTCAGTATTGCAATACGTTTCTGTTGGGAGACAGTTGTTTCATTACTTTGCTTATGAAATTACATGCTTATGAAACTACATGCATATGAAATTTAGACTGTAATGTGTTAAGCTTCTTTTTAGCTTTTCTGATCAATTCCACTGTTTTGTCCTCCATCTACACTCTAATGGTATCATGTCTGGAGTAGTGCAGTATTCTGAAATTACAGAAAGTTACATAGTTGGTTTGGTTTTTTTCATATTTGTTGGAAAGATATTGAACTTCAGAAAAAGCTGCAGTTGTGGTGAGAACACTTAAAATAGAGCAGTGTCTGCTACAGCTTCTGCATGTGTGGGTGGTGGGGGGTGGGAATTCCCCAGTAACTGATGCTGTGTGCATCCCTGAGGTGTTAACTCCTTCTCCTATGGTGACCACCGTGTGTATCCTACTCTATACTGCAGCTTCCCCAGACAAATCTCCTTCTGGCAAATGAGTTTTTACCTTCTTCAGTGTTGAAATATACTAATTCTGCCACCTTACTTGCTTCACAGAATCTGTGTCTATTGCCATATGGATATAGTGTCCCAGATCTTTCCTTTCATGTGCAGTTCTTATGGAGTATCACTTAAGCTGTGGCAGATGTTTGACTCATCTGAATGAACCAATCTAGTTCCATAGCCAAAGATTCATAATGGTTAGTACTAACATACATCCACCTACCAATCAGGGGAAGCTCTCCTAGCTTCTACTTCCATTCTGTTTGTCTCTTCAATGTCCTTCAACTTGGCTGTAAGCATTTTTTCCAATATTTCTTTCATATTCCTCTACTCGTATGGAGAATTGTTGCAATATGCACCTGTAGCCCCTTCTGCCTATCTACAGCACATCAGGGTAAGTATTTCACCTTGTCCTTTAAGTTGCAATGATGGGCTTCTCTCTTCTATCTGAAGCAGCTGTAAAAAATCTGCCTTTTTTGGGAAGGATAATTTTGAAATTCAGAACAATCTTTGTTACTCCTTATATTCCCTAAGGGACTTAACAGGATAAATGTACATCATCACTTCCCAGGCAAATAATAAGTCTTATAGACTCTCTTAATTGATTCACCTTTTTCCATCTGACCACAAGTCACTGGCACATCGACAAATATGGTAAAGTTAGATGGGAATATGCAGAAGAAAGCTTCCCGATAGCTGTTTATCCATGTTCTTGAAGCTGGGGATAAGTGTGGGATGAAACCTGTTGCGTGCTTGTGAACAGCTCTTGCGAGGCAACTGATCCGAGCTTCCTTCGTGGTGATTTGTTTGTGTTCTTGTGTTTGTAAGATACCACTGCTTTCTAGATGCAAACAGGGAAAAATATTTAGTTGTTTCAGATGCCAGAACTGTTTCTTTAACAAAAAGTGTTTCTCCTTCAGACTTCTACGTAGACTTGATTTGTCTTCCTGTGGGAATGAATTTAGGCATACCTGGAAAACAGATAACTTTTGTACTCCCTGTAATCTATTTCAAAATACTTAAAGAACTGGGCACATTTTAGCCTATCTGCTCATTGCTACTGAACAGAGGAAGGACACGGACCTGGTGGCTTGACCTGCTCTCTTGCTGCTTCCTCACTCAGAATTAATCTGAGTGAGAACAAACACCAGGATCAGTTTTTACAGCTACATTTTAAAATCCGTTTGGACATTTACAGTCACACACAAATACTCTGTATGCATAATATCCCAAGGCACATCATCTATATTCATTTCAGTGGAAGTTAGGAGATTTTGGAACTGCATCTGTTTACCCATATACCCTGTGAGAAAATGCGTTTTAATCATGCCATTGGCCTAGGGGCACTGTCAATGCACTTACCTGTATCTAATCCTTCCCATGGCATATTAAAATTGCAAACTCACCTTATATTCCATTGTGCATTAAAATGCGTGGATTTATACAATGTCTATGTTTATACAGTTCATATAGAAATATGCTAAATGTTTTTTTAGATTGCAAAGTCACAAGTGTAGGTACAAAAATGCTGTTAGTGAGGACTTCTTGTTATTTTTCTAAGTCCGTGAGAGATTTTTCTCTCTCACAGAAGAGGTAGCAGGGAATGTAAACAACCAAGCCACCTGCAACCTTGGAAAGTCTTGTTTATGGTATAGTAGAAAATATTTTGATAATGGATGTTTTAGGATTTTGGCCAATCACCCCCAAGGGGTGGCTGGTCCTTTGTCCAATTAGACTATGAAGAAAAAAGTCTATAAAAGGTTTGTAAAATAATTAAATAAATCAATCTTGCTGCACAATTCCTGCCTGCTGGATCTTCTCCTCCTCCTCCTCCCTATGGCTGCGGGACACGGTGATATACCGTAGGAACCAGGCCTGCGGTAATACACAAGTACAAAAATTAGGGTAAATTAGTTGTACTTAAATATTTCCTACTCAATGTATGGCTCCAGACAATTGTTACAGCCCATAGTTGAAAGCCTGCATATCCTATGCAGAATAAATTAGCTTCTGGACATTATCCAGTTCGCATCACCTTGAACTTCAGAAACTGAGATAAGGTAGCAGAATTATTATAATAATTATGATAATATTAGGTTACAAAGACAGAACCTATCTTTTTACTATTGTTGTTGTTGTTTTTGTTGGTTTTGGGGTTTTTTTTTGTTTTTTCTTCTTGCAAATAAACAACACTGGGAAAAGTAAGGGTCTCAAAAAAATCTTGGTTTTTTACTCTGGTATCACACTGGAATACCTTCATTACTCTTTATTTTATATTACAATGTGTGCAGATACTCAATCGACAGAGAAGTTATAGCCAAAAGAAGTGTAGTAGAAGCCTGTAAGATAAGTAAATTTACAGTTAACTCCCCTGTATTTTCACATGCTAATGTATTTGGGATTCATAAGTTTAACCTTAACTCTGTATTTTCTGAATTTAAAAAGCTATTTTAAGATAATTGCACCATCTATAGGATTACTTTTTTATTTCTCACTCTATATTTATATATCTGATATTTGCTTCTACCCATGTATCTTCAAAAGAGAAAGCAGGTGATTAGTTCTTGCTTTCTGTTCAAACACATATATGCTAATATTAACACTTGACCAATGTCAAGACAGAGTTAAGGTAGACTGCAGAGATGAGTGAATATTAGGCAAAACTATGTGCTTTGGGATCATGACATCTTTTCAATATTAGAAAACAACTGCTGCCAGAACCTCCAGGCTGATTCTCAAGGGAGAGGTGTGGAGAAACTTCTGGCTCTTGACTGAGACCAGCTCAGTGAAAATTAAAACATTGAAGCCCACAAGGAAACTATTGCCAAAACCACAAAAATTGGACTTTTTGCTGAATAGAGCCTATAGAAAGTAATCTTTCATTCTGAGTTTAGAATGCACCAAATAGTTTATTTCAGCTGAGCTCAAGATTGGAGTTATACATGCTGTATCTTTTTACCTGTTTAATAAAGGAAGATCTTAAATGACAGAAAACCTGGCATCCTCTCCGTGACCTTCATTTTATTTGGAACAATTTCCCACTGATGTCAAATAAACAATAAGTCCACCCCATTACACCTGTATAGTTGCACTCAAAGTAATATACTTTGTATCTCCATAAAGGCCACAAGTGCACATGAGATTTTAAAAGAGGAGCTTAGCCAAATGAAGTGTGGTAGAAGCCTATAGCTTACCAAACCAAATAAAACCTCCAGCAATTTGAACAAATCTTTTGCTAGGACCTCCTGAAGATAAATACTCATCCATCCAGCTCCCTTCCTGTTTTGTAATGTCTCCCTGTCTAATTTAATAAATGCTTTCTTGCTGTTTCTTGGCATCTTCCAGAACAAGGAATGTAAACTGAAAAGACCATGGAGACTAGGGTTGGCCCAGGACTGCACAATGAATAATATCAGGAGACACAGAGACGAGTCTGTCAGCCCATACCTCTTGCCACGGCCTCTATGAGGGAAGGTTTCTCAGTGCTGCATGAAGCAGACTTTTGTTATACAATAGTTAAGACACATGAAAGTCAGAAGAAAAATGCATGCGCTAACAGGTAAGCTCCTGAAACTACTACAGCACAGAAAAAAAAATTCCAAAAGTAACAATAGGAAAGGAGAGAAAATAGTACAGCACAACAACGATTGCCAAAGAATTTTTGACAATATTTTATGACACCTTCAGTTAGGTAGAACATGCCAGGAAAGGACAGTAGCTGCTGGATAAATACATTTTATTTATTTATGATCTATAGTTATCTATTATTGTTTAAATTAATGAAACAGGATTTGTACTGTGACAGTTGCTCTCCAAAATGAGCACCCAAACTTTTGATGCCTAAATTGTTTAAAGTTAAGATAATTCCTTTTTAAATAGTATATCTCAAAGTATACATTAAATTCATCTCTCTGTGAAGTGGACTTTCTACAGAAGTCCTGAGATTTATTTTCTATTCATTCATGGAAGAGCCATTGCTGTAGATGCATGTAAGAAGGTGTGCTTAAAACATTCATTAATTCTGCTTCTGGGTGGCCTTGGAAAACTATGAAGGCTCTTCAGACTCTTAATATTTTGGCTCCACGTAGGTTTGCCTTTCAGAAATAGATCACTATTGTCTACATGTTCATACAGCCTATTCTTGGATCTTTGACCTATCACAAGAGTATTGTATTCATAATAATTCAATGCTGAATGGCATTTATCTGAAGGTTACAGAGCCCTTCGTAGAACAGGAGAAGCTTTAAGGGCAAAACAGTACCATGTAGTGTGCAAAGAACAGCATGGTTTCTAGCATTGCCACTGGGGATTAGGTATTCCTGAATGAGATCAGTTTGGTGTAGATTTTCACCTATCTGTCAAAGAGGGCAAGGCTACTCTTGCTTGTTGTTGAATGATTTGAGATTTATGCAGAAAGACTAATGAATTCTTATTTATTCATATAATTCATTTCTTTATGGCTTGTTTCCAAAAATCTGTCTTTGCCCCCTTCTTATAAGGTCACTGCAGGGTTTTGCTTGATGTTAGGAGAACATTTTGAGAGAGCACAGCCCTCCCGAGATCCAAATGCTCTTCAGTGTTCTTCAGGACTCAAGAAGAGTACTCTCTAGTACTCACTAGCTTACATGCCCCTTTCCATTCATGTAGTGCAATCTGTTACCTCTTCTTTTGACTGTAAAGTTCAGATTAGTGGAAGAATATCCTGCATCGTCTTTAATAGCCTTGGTCATACAGTGAGTCCTGGGCAGTACAACAGCAAACCAACAGCAGATTGCCACCACAGACTGCCAGACCTTTGGGAAATAGGTAGTTGGAGTTTCTGAGGTACCTTGAAATTTTCTTTTGTGACTGGAAGACCACTAAGATAAACAACTTCTTTTGTTGTGATGTAATTCATTACAAAAATAACCAGTTTGAAAAATAAAAATAAATTGAGATAAAGTCAGATAAAACTAAAGATTATAGAAAGGGACATGGAGGTGTCCACAGACCTTACTGACACTGGCCAGTCCTCTCAGGTGCTCCCAAACCCTGCCAACAGCCCAGGGTCCCACTTCAGTCCCCCAAGGCCATCAGCCCCCTCCCCAGAACTGCCACAGCAGGGCCAGTTTCCAGCTCCTCACAGCCCTGCCTTGCCCAGCTATGCATTCACTGAGTCAGGCTGACCTGCAAGCCTGTGTCCCAGCCTATCCTCAGCCCATTCCCAGGGAAGTGCCCAATGTCCGGGCTGGGGCTGGTCCTGCTGCCCCCAGCTGGCCTTGCCACCAGGCTACTGCCCATCCACCTCCCAGTGGAGGAGTTCTGTGACTCTCAGTGCCTGGCCCCAAGGAGCCACTGGCCCTCATGGCATCCTCATGACACAGTCAATTCAAACCCAGGAGAGGATATAGGCATTTACAGAAGCTTTTTGCAATCCTGACTTTTTCATTACCGTGACTGAATCAAAGGTCTTTTTTAATCTGTCCACATTACTCTACAGATTCTTTTCTTACATTTATCAGTCTCCACAATGGGCTTGTGAATCAAATGTTGATCTATCGCATTTCTTGTATTTAGTTTTTATCCCTTTTGGTTGACTAAATGGTCAGAGGTTAGGTTTGGCATCATAAATATTAATGATCTCTATACAGCAGGGGACCAACGTTTGGTTGGCCAGGACTTAAAAATCTGGTTTGTTTTCCTATGTGTCATCCACTCACTGGTGTCTCCTTGTAGAACTACGTAATGGGGCTGTGGTAATCCCTTGTGCAGACACAGAAATAACTACACCAAACCCACGGATGATAACAGGTTCAGGTGATTTCCAGTTCTTTGATGTCTTAAGTGCTTTCCTGGTTACTTCTCTCTTTTGAATGTTAATATTTTTTATTCAGAACTTCTAATCCTGAGCTAAATTTTAGGAAATTGCTTCCCATGTGGCTTATATTTTATTGAAGTATGCACACTTTGTTTTCTCACGTTGTTCTTTCTGACTGTGTGAAAAGCACCAACCTATGAATCAATTTCTGAAGAAATGTTGTGACTTTATGAATTACATTATTTGTTATGTTTCCCTGAAGAAACAACAATCTACGTCTTCCAGAGCCTACTGTATCCCTATGATATGGGAATGTGTGCAGTTCATGTTGAAGGAGTAACTTTGTTGTTTATCTAACTTTAGGTGTTAATTTTACATCCAATTTAACATTTTTCATACCCATATGCTGGCCTCTTAGATGTTCTGAATGGTCTTTGCAAAGAAATAAATAAATATACAAGCATTTACAAAGCAAAAAACTATGAAACTGAGATCAACATTCATCAAACTGTGCTAATTTCTGCCAAATTGAGGACTGCAGCAACATGTAAGAGTATTAGACCTCTATAATACAAGATTCCCTCATCTGGATCTTGATAAACTTGAAACAGAGATAAGAGGAAACACATCAAGAAAGCATCCAAACCTTCCCAAGGAATGTTAATCAATGCTTTACAGCCTCCCAGATCCCATTATCAAGCACTGGGTATAAAACCCCCACGGTTTAAAATTTTGCTATAAAACATCACTGCAGGAATTAGTGGCTTAGACTTAAAAAAACCTTTGTTTATCATTCACACTTCATTACTCTCAAAACAGGAGTTTGATGCTCTCTAAGTGTTGATAGCATCCTCTGGGTTCAATGCAATAGGACTTATCCACGGATAGACATGGACTTTAATATCTAGTGATAAGTCAGAAATAGTCTTTTAAATTTTTCCTTGTTTCTTTTTCTGATGGACTTCACAAAACTCCTTTAAAATTATTACATGTTTGCTGTGGAAAAAGTCCAAACAGACTCCTACCTGTAACAAACAGAATTGAATTAACATTTAGGGAAGAAAATTAAAACATGGAGCTTAAACAATGAGCTAGATTTATACAGTAATTTGTTTAATGTAAGTGGAATTTGTAGATGTTCAGAATCGACTTGTAACTCTGTCATGAGGAATGGTTAGTAGCTTTCATTTAACACTGAATAAGGAACTTTATTTAACAATAACAGTATAGCTATTTTGCATCTTGTATTATGTTTGAAATTATATCTTTTGCCCTAAGCCTCATCTTGCTCCTGCTGCTTAACTTCCTCATACTTGTTATACAAACAGTGCAGTTCTGCTTGAGGATGAGAGATGGATTAAGGAGTAGGACTGCAGTGAAGTTAAAGATGTATGAGAAGAACAGAGCAGTGTGTCATATGGGTGACATTTATCAGGACCCAGGTGCTGGGGGAGGTGAAGCTTTCTGAGCCAACTTCACAAAATATATCTTTTTTATCCACTTTATGGTTCAGTTAACACAGTAAGCAGAGGAGGAAGTGTTCTCCTCCTATCTTATCTGTGCCTTCTCCTGGAACTTGCCAGTAGCAGCCTAGCACGTACCACCTACTGCAAACACACAGGGCAGAGATTTAACTACTGTTCCATTAAGAAAGCAGTATTCATCAGTCAGTGCTGCCTCCCATTTTGTGTGTACTCCATCCTGAAAAGCCTCTATTCCCTTGGAGATTTGGTATATCACATCATTTTTTACATAGACTGACTCATACCTAAAGAATGACTTTGATGTGACTTGGCAATGCTAGGAAGCCATTTTAAAAGCATGTACTTTACATGCAGTTGTACTTCAGTACTGAATCCCATTCAGCACTGATGAAAGATTCCCATCTATTGTGAAATATCCATATGTTTTCCCTTTTCTGATGATGGTTACTTTTAACAGGGGATGGATTCTGCACCTCTGCTCAGAGAAACACCAAATCTTCTTCCAAGTCCCTCAAGATCTTTTCATGGGGATCACTGGGATATCATCTGTAAAATAGCTGAGGTTTTCTAAGTGGGAGTTTTTCTCTTCCTGACAACAGATGTAGGATGCAAGTTTCCCTCTTTACTTTTTAGTGTGTCCTTTTCGGTCTTCCATCTTTTAGCTGGCCTCAATTTTTCTTCTTCTGCTCCATGGTATCTTTTGATTTCTTGTAATATTCTGTTCTAACCTTCAGTGGCACCTAAGATAAATCTTGCCTCTTTCATTTTGAAACAAGTGACTAGGGCTCTTCCTTTTGGCAAGAGGGAATGGTTGAAAGCACAAATGAACTGGGAATCGTGCATTTTTCTTCTCTTTGTGTGCCTCAGAGAAAATGTTTGCCAAATTTTGTCATCACAATTTGGATTACATGAAACATTATCTCTGCCCCTTTTGAGAGGAGTGCAGGGAAACTTTCCAGTACTCCTTTAGAGAAAACCCAAAGGAAAAAATGGTGTCAAGACAAGGCAAGGTAAAATATAGCAGAAAGCCTTTTCTTGTTGCGAGTGGATGTGATGCCAGGAGGGTTATCTTGCTGTGACAGATGGGAGCAGGTTCATTCATTCACTACATGTGAGGGACTGTGCTCCTTGAGAGAGCTGCACCTGAGAGCAGGGAGGAACAATGCCTGTTCCCTGTTCCTGGTGGTGACTGCCAGGGTTCAGAGAGGAGCTGTGGCAGGCAGGAGGACTGGTTTGTTCCCTCAGAACAAGCCAATCCAAGCCATTCTGGGGCAGAGGTTGTGCAGGGCTGGCGTGAGGAGCACAGGCATGGCTGCAGGCCAGCAGCATCAACTCTGCCAGTCCCCAGAGGAGCAGAGGGCAGACCCACAGCCTTGCCTCAGGCATGATGGAACGAGGCTGACTTTATCCTGGGTTATATGTGTAATATATTGCATCCCAGGAAGCTGCTAAACATTACTGACCTGAAAGACGACTGGGGGAAGGATCCTCCCCCTGCAATGGGATGGTAGGTAAGGGGAAAAGGAGATATTTCCTTTATTTTTTCATTTCCAGCAGATTGAAATTTTTACTGTTCCAGAAGTGACTTTTTTTTCCGTACATAGTCAAATCTAATGTAGTTGTAGAGTTTAAAAATCCCCTTTGTATGTCTATTCTGACTAAAATATGTAGCCAGAACCACCTCAAAACTTAGCTGACCCAAGGTCCAAAAGAAAAATTATGTTGTCATCGCTACAGATATTTAATGATATACCCTGCCACTCAGCTTCTCTTTAAATTGACACTGGTTAGAATTTTTAGGAATACCTTATAAAAAGAAAGACCATTTCCCTTAGGTGGCTCTTGTTTTGTTAAGTTATACTAAAAAAGTCTGCCAATATCTTTGTAAACCTTTTTTAACTATCTCTTTAACCCACTGCAGGAGCAGCTGCATTACCAAGAAGGGCAGGCTCAGCCTTCATAATCTTTCACATCAATTTGTTTCAGGACTTCACAGTGGTTCTTGTTAGAAAGTTTTCTCTGGTTTCAGGCTGAAATCCTCCTTGCTGTGAGTTTAACTTGCAGCCCCTTTTATCATCTTTACTGAACATGGAGAACAGTATATTACTCCCTCTTCATAGCTGTAATCTTTAGCTACCTGTATTTTACTTTTTATCATGTTTCTCCTAGTTGTTTCACCTCCATAAAATATAGTCCAAATTCCTTCACTATTTCTGTATGTTTAAAAACCTCTGATCATTCTTGCTGCTCTTCTTGATGCTCTCTTTAGCCAATCCACAACCTTGTTTAATTAGGGTCCAAGAGACAAATGCTTTACTTCCACTGCAGCTTTGTGAACAGTGCACAAAGCAGAAGAACCAAAGCCAAAGGATTATAAGCATTACCTTGCTTTTTACAGCTCAGTAATAAAATTATTCTTTGTCACAACAGGAAAAGACCATTGAGTTGTGCTCACTTAATGATCTCTGATAAATCTGTTGTAGACTTTTGTCCATAGATAGATACAGTGTAGATTGCATATGCAATCCTCTACAAGCTTCTGTTCAACAATCCAGC
>NW_008239110.1:15145418-15171642 GCF_000691975.1 Corvus brachyrhynchos
GTGTTTTCCCCTACACAGGAGAAGAGCTTGGGAAATAATCAATAAAACCAAGACATTACTTCTTTTTTTCTCCACCAACAGCACAAGTCTTGGCAACATCTTGTATGTGGCTGAACTTTATTCCTGGTAGGAACCTGGCTGGCACAGAACAAGCTTTACTAAGTACGCAATTGCATATTGACCTCTACTTGCTATTCATTGTGTCATTAGGATTTTGGTAATGGTCTGCTCTTAAGGATGAGTGGGAGTTGTTTGTCCCTTGCTCCTGCATAAATGCTATTGCAATAACAGATTGACAAGAATTTTCCCTTTAATTAGATTCAAGTATTTTAGGGAAGCTAAAGCAAGTTTGCTACAGAGCACATATGCAAATGCATGGTGGGAAGTAGGAAATGGCAACAGTCTGGAGCTGCTTCTTCAACACCGTGATTGACAGATTCAATAGGCACATCTGGTAAGCAACTTCATGGCAGGGCCTGCATGAGCACACTGTAAAATTGTAACTGTGGTCTGTGGAGGATAAGGGCTCCTTAGATCTGACATTATGTTTACCAGGCTCACACTTTTCTAGCAGGAGAGGCCCTTCACCTTCTACTGTAAACAGAAAGAAATCAGAGGCTCTCACATGCAGGGCTGTTGGCAGATCACCATGAACTTGTTTCAGCCAGAGCACACTTCATCGTCATGGTCAGTGAAAGCCTCCGAGCTTCAAAGGTAAGTTCTGGGCTCAAAGAGAGACATTGCGATGACCCACGACTCCTGGCAGATTTGGTTTCAGTTACTGGAAGATTCTCAAAAAATTCAAAGGCACTTCAGCTCCCTTCAAACTTCAGCAAAGAGCAGCAGACCTCCTAGACAAAGCGCAAAGTGTAGCACTAGCAGTCCAGCGAGAGTCTGCATCTTGATTTCACTAGAGCAGATGTTATCTGCAAGCAATTAACATACTTGTCATCACCAGTAAAATAGATACAGAATTCTTTGAGCACTTTTTTTTATCCACCCTAAAGAAAAGTGTTTGTGCACAAAGCAAAATTTCTACATTAGTATTAAAATAACATTCAGTGAGGCAAGTGGCATGTGTCACTTTTTCAGTTTCTTCCAGTTCCTTTTTTTTTTCAAAGAGCAATGCTGTAACACTTAGACCAAAGCTAGAGAACATATTTCATCACTGAGCTATATCTTTTAACAACAGAATCTTTGATGTCTGTATTTTTTTCTTCACTGTTATTATTTTCAAATGCTACTGTTTGTTTTGCATAGAACCATAGCAAGTACGCATCCCACTCTTAAAAGTGTGATGGGTTGACCCTGGTGGACACCAGGTGACCACCAAAGCCACTCCATCACTCCCCTCCTCAGCTGGGCAGGAGAAAATATCACTGAAGTCTTGTGGGTTGAGATCAGGACAGGGAGAGATCACTCACCAGCTGCCATCATGAGCAAAGCAGACCTGACTTGGGGAAATTAGCTTAATTTATTACCAGTCAAGTCAGAGTAGGGTAAGAAGAAATAAAATCAAATCTTTAAAAACACCTTTCCCCCACCTCTCCCTCCTGCCTGGGCTTAATTTAACTCCTCATTTTCTCTACCTCTCTCCCACTGGTATAGGGGGACAGGAAATGGGAGCTGCAGTCAGCTCATCACACATTGCCTCTGCCACTCCTTCCTCCTCAGGGGGAGAACTCCTCACACTCTTCCTGTGCTCCAGAGTGTGGCCCCTCCAACGGGAGACAGTCCCCCACCAACTTCTCCAACATGAGTCCTTCCCACGGGCTGCTGTTCTTCAGAAGCTGTGCCAGTGTGGGTCCCTTCCTTGGGGCGCAGTCCTTCAGGAACAGCCTGCTCCAGCGGGTGTCCCCCACGGGGTCACAAGTCTTGCCAGCAAACCTGCTCTGGTGTGGGCTCCTCTCTCCGCGGGTCCACAGATCCTGCCAGGAGCCTGTTCCAGCGCAGGCTTCCCACAGGGGCAGGGCCTCCTATGGGCACCCACCTGCTCTGCCGTGGGGTCCTCCAGGGGCTGCAGGTGGATCTCTGCTCCCCCATGGACCTCCATGGGCTGCAGGGGCACAGCTGCCTCACCATGGTCTGCACCAGGGCCTGCAGGGGAATCTCAGCTCCCATGTCTGAAGCACCTCCTCCTCCTTCTTCATTGGTCTTGGGGGCTGCAGAGTTTCTGCTCTCACTTTTTGTCATACCTCTCTCACAGTTGAAGATGAAATTGTGCAGGGTGGTTTTTTCCTTCTTAAATGCATTATCCCAGAGGATGTTGTTGACAGGCTCAGCCTTGGCCAGTGGAGGTTCTGTCTTGGAGCTGGTTGGCATTGGCTCTATCAGACACAGCGGAAGCTTCCGGCGGCTTCTCACAAAAGCTACCCCTGTAGTCCCTCCACTACCAAAACTTGGCCACACAAATCCAATAAAATTACTTTCACCACAACATGACCTCAGTGAACTCCAAAGAGCTTCTTTCTGTTTATATGGGTATATGAGGAACCCAGGGACATAGCCATGTATCATCAGCGTGTCCTGTTTTTAAAGTTTGGAGTGCGCTTTGCAGCAGTCACATCCCTAATAATTATACTACCTTGTCAAAATAATTGTTTTAAAGATTGTATGCTAACCTGTCTTCCAAAGAATCTTTTAATTAGCTTACAAGCTTACAAGATGAGATCTACTCCACAATTTCTCTGTACTCACAGTTATCTGTTCCTCTGTCTAGGATCTCTGGACTTGCTCCACCAGAAGTGATTCACCTCCCAAACCCTAGGCCTTCATTTGTGAGATTTAAAAAAAAAAAAAATTATTTGGAAGTTTCTCAGGTGTATTGAGTTAGTTAAAGGATTGAAAAATAAAACATTTTCCTGGGCTGCTATTTTCAGACTTGTTATTTTCTTAACCCTGGGATATAATGGGATGATTCCCTTTACACTGCTTCCTCTCACTAAGTCGTTTTGAGTTGCTGCTGTCTTAGAGAAGTGATATGATTTTGTGGCTATGGTGATGTAGGAGGTGGAAAGTGGACTCAGTTCTTAGAACTGCCACAGGTTTCTTCTTTGATCTTGGCCAAGTCATTTGATCCTGAGTTATTTTATCTCTAACAGAAGTCTGCTAGTCACTTTTCTCATCTCAGTAAGGTCTTCAGAGAAAAAAAAAATGTCTCTTGTCCCATGGTTCTGATATGCCAGAGGTAATGGGACAACTCTTGACTGGGGCTTATGTGTGACACAAATAATAATAATTTATGCAGGGAAGTAAGAAACTTGAAGTCCTTCCATATCTGTTATGAAGGGTTATTTAACATCTCAGCTCATCAGTTCAATGTGCTTCTTGAAATAAGCAGTGTTAACCTAATTTACAGAAGGAATTTGCTTTTAGAAGGTCAAAAGCAGGCAGCAAGCTGTAGCATAAAGAGCTAGCAGAAGAAATTGAACTTGAAACCAAGCTGCTCTGATTCTACTTTATTTAATCTGTTCTTCCTAAATATCCCCAAGCTCTGCAGCAGCTTCTGTGTTGATTAGTGACAGGAGTTGAGTAGAAAGTGACTATCATGCCAGAAAGACTTTGGGGCACTGAATCTGGAATGAACCACATGTATTTAAAACTAGCTAATATAGTGACATCTTGAAGCAGCCTAGGGCAGAGAAGTTTCCTCTAAACAGAGGTTTCTAGCTCACAAGTCCTTGAATACTTTTTGTGAGTAAATGATCCTGTGGCATGAGCTCTAATTAAAATCATATCAGGCCTGTTCCATATCACCCAGCACAATCTCTGGAGCTTGCTTCTGTACCTTCCTCTGCCTCACCCGCCAAACCCTCCTTGTTTACATTCCAGATGTGCAGATTGTTAATGCAGCTGAGCTCATGCAAAATGAATGGATGAATGGGATGAGGAACACCTGAAAGAAGGAAGCTTGTGTACTTCAAACTTTGTGAGATTTTACAGTCCAAAGGTCGTGTGGCACAGGAAGTCCTGCCTTTATGTACTATGATGATGGGTGGAAATAGAAGATTAAGTGATGGGTCCTGAAATTCCAATAAAAAATGTTTTCCCTTCAACTAAGAGTGAGGTTGTCATGACAAGAGGGCTAGTTATAAAGCTGTAAGTTTGACACAGGACCTCTATAAAATATCCTTTTGTCTCAACCAGCTCTCAAAGAAGTCTTAATCTTCTAGAGTCATCTAGTTAGAGAAGAAAAAGATAATATGAATCAATTATTTCAGTGGATATCTCATTTACATGTTGAAATGTAGAAAGCTCTGCTTCTCTGATGAAGGGCAAGGCGAACAATTCAGAGACCATTTATTTTCTTACAGCACCAACCTTCATTTCAGCACTTCCCCAAAATTCCCCTTACGTTTTTTAGTATGTCCCATTCCACAAAAACTATGCTGCACCTTTATCTTTCTCTTTCCACAGTTTCCTTTTGCATCTAGATATTGTTCTGCCCATCCTGGGAAAAAAGTATAGAATATAAGCCATATAAGCAAACTTAGCCTTCTATTATTTTTTACTGTCTTCATCATGTAGTTTTTGCTAATACAAAAATATTATTAGAAATGTTTTTACTCTGCAAAACTACTGAAAAGCAGTAAAGTTACTACTGGACTAATGCCAATAAACAAAGTAAAGAAGTAAAAAATTGCATTTTGGAAGGGCGGTTTGGGAGCCTCAGTGGCAGGTACTTGAGGTACTGAAGATTTTATGTCAGTGGAAACTTTAATAATTGAGGATGCCAATGGTGTACTTGTTTGATGACTGTCTACAATATTAATCCTTTGAAGACTGTAGTCAATAATGGTTTATTCAGTGCTGACAGGATGTTTTGTGCCAGGGAATCCAGGTTGCCAGAAGCAAGTGGTTAGTTGTTATTGAGCAGCCAAGCTTCAGAGTGTTACTGCAGCCCACTCTATACCAGTGGTAGTAAAAAAAGAAAAATTCATTTGTAGATGCCAGAAAAATAGAATAGATGGGGAATAGATGTCGTAAAATCAGGACATTTGAACAATGCCTCTATGGAAGCAATAGAGACCAGAATTAAGTTACACTTTACAAGACATTTCATCTGAGCAGGAAAATAGATGGCAGAAGCAACTGTGGAAATTTTCCCGCTTGAAAGAACAATTTACTTTTCATAGCTGTGATTGAAAATTTTGTTTTCAATGTTTTGCATCTTGAAAATGGCCCTCTTTTATGGAAGATGACTTAGTTTGGTCTCAAAGTTAGATGTAATTGAGGAAAAGCAAAAGCACTTAATGACACTTCCAGCAGAGTTGCAGTAGGACTTCACATGGCTTTTGTTCTCTTCACATATGTTCAGGTTCAGAAACCTCCATCTTGACTAAGGATGATAGAAGCTGCTACATTACCTGTGAGTGAGCTCCTGTATTCCTTCAGAATCCTTTTGAAGAGACCTCTTCTCAATATGTGTGAAAAATGTGTGTTAATTCAGTGCAGTTTCCTTTCAAGCACAAACACAGACTGAAGTGAGTGAGGCCATGTTACCACACATAAAACCTGTAATCTCCTTTCTTCTTTAAAGATGAGGATCAGTTGAATGTTGGTGCGTATGCTACAGGTGGTGCTGCTAGTAAGGCTGGTAACCATTTCTTTAAAAAGTTCCCTAACAGACATTATCCTACTTCATGTAAGACTCTAATTAGTTGATTCAAGTGATATTACCTTACAGCACAGTAGTACTGTGAAAAACTGAGACCTTCCTGTGTTGTTTAAAGTCTGTTTATTTAAATACCAGGCTTGTTTACATAATTAAACAGAAAGCCTTACTAGGGATAAAGAACACCCTGTAAAAGGAGAGACTGTATTCTGGAAAAAATACAGAAAATAGTTGACAAGCGGTCACCATTGCAATGGCCTGTATGTGCTGACCAGAGGACATTACAATTGAATAAGAAATTGTGTTACCTATGTAGACTGTATTAACTGAATTAATTCCTGACCATTGTTCTCAGACTTTTATCATAACAATGCTAGAAAGACGCTGACACACTAAAGGGAGTCGAAGTAGAGCAACAAGAATGATGAGAACCCTAGAAATACTCCTTAACAAAAAATGGCCTGAGAAGTTTCACCTATTTTCACTTAGAAGTTTGCTTCCACCGCACTACTACCAGAAGAAGGTTGAGATTTTTAACAGGAAGATTATTATAACAAGATTGAGAGGCTCAGTATTAACTGAATTCAGACAAAGTGTACTTATTCAACCTCTGACTTTGACTATCTTCTTTCTATGGACACATCTGCATCTAAGTTCTTGGGTTTAAATGATTCAAGGTTATTTCTGGGCTGTTGTAAGGAAATACAAATGATTGAAGTTGTTTGGGAGTCTTTATGAAATAGCGTGATGAGAAAATACTGATTTATTAAAGCTTTGTGAAAACAAATCTTTTCTAGAAACACCCCAGTTTTTGTGAGGAACTGTAACTGAACCATGGACAGGGTTCCAGAAGAGCAGGAACAGTGGTTTCCCTGGACAGATCTGTTATGGTTTTTGGGGCCGTTCTCTGGCATTAAAGCCAACTGGCATGGAAGATCCCATATCAATATTGTGAAAATCTCTTTATTCTCCATTGCATGATAGCTGCCTCCAATTTACCTGTTGGAAACACTATGTAAGGAATGACTGTTTCCAGACCATACAATGGAATGATTTGGGAAAACAGCAGCAGTCTCTGGCAAAAATAATCCTAGGATTGTTCTGCAATTTTGTGGACAATCAAGTCTCAATGGCCAGGAACAACTCCTGAGACCACTTAATTCACTAGAGTAGATGAAGTTGTAGCGTGCCGCGGGAGATCCCAAGCCATCACGATCAGTGGTTTCATGCTTTTGCACACAGTGGACAGACACATGAGCCAGCTGGGCTCCAGAACAAGAGACTCTAGTGTCCAGCAGCAGCGTGTGACTGAGAAAGAGAAAAGATAACTTTGGTTGACATCGTCTAGTAGCCCTGATGAGGCATTTCACTTCTTAAGTGCTCTTCACCTCAGTTTCTGTGGTGATCTGTTTACCCACTGCTTTTCTTATCCCACATTTTCCCCCGCTTTCCCTTGCCTCTAGTCCTGGCCACTCCCTCGGGTCCTCCCCATTGGTTCCTGTACCCCAACTCCGCCCATGTACCACCCCTGTGATCTGACAAAACCCCCCTGCGCCCGGATCACAAGGTCTCTCTGCCTCTGCGGATCGCTGGGACAAGACGTAACTATTAAAAGTCCTCTTAAACTCTCATGGGGAGACCCTTCTTGCCTCCTTCATCATCACTGGTTGTAACGCTGATAGCTAGCTGGAGCAAAATTGCGGAGCCATCCAATATGGACTACAGGAGGGCAAAAATGGTCGCACTGCCCTAAGCAGCTCCGCTGAGCTCTCAGGGAAAGCTGCAGCTTGCTAAACTAAACCTAGCATTACAACAAGTTTCCAAAAAGAAAACAAAAGCAAGCAACCAACCAATCAAACAAAACACTCAACATCAAAAGCCTGACAAAAGCCCTTGACATCAAAAGTTTCATAGACCACCAAAAGTGACAACTCTTGTAAAATCAAATCACAAGTTTGTCTTGAGAAGCTTGGAGAAAAAAAAGCTACAGTTGATGTTCAGAAGAGTCTTATGACCTAGGCTACTTTGGCTTTCGAGTGTCCAAACATAGACACTTATTGAAACAAAGTCATTCGGAATTACAAATGTTTTTGGAAAATCCAGAAGGCATTAGCTTTTATACTCTGCAGGATCCGTGTTTTTCTCTTTGGTTTGTGCCGCAGTGGCTTTGTGCAGCTTTTAAGTGCAATTGGAATAAATTGAAGAATGTTAGAGACTCCTACATGGACTATGCCTTAGATACAGGATAGCATTATAATATGAAAGTCAGAGTGGTTGGCAGCTGAACACAGGAGTCCCAGTGGGACCTGTGCCTTGTAGCCTAAGACAAGAGTTTACACTTGATATTTGCAGCTTACTTGCTATCCCACATAAAATCCCAGGAAGCTGTATTTTTTAACAAATAATTTTATATGCCACATCCTCACCATTGATCACACTGTCAGAGACTGCAAACAAATTCTGTTAACTTGTTTAGACTGGTTTCCCCATTGCTAAATAGTATTTGCTTTTTGATATTTGGTCTTTGCAACTCTCACAGCTAAAGTGACAGGATGCTTTCACATTATTTTTTACATTAAAAGTTATTTAGGGTGTTTTGATTTTTTCAGTATGGAGGAAGGAAAATGAGGTATGGAAGAATTTAAGGAAATTAAATTTTCACTACCCCAAACTGGGCAGAGAAAACAACTAGGATTTTGTCTGGAAAGCACTGATATTAAAAATTCTCGTCAAATTCCATTGGGAGGGGTGCTAAAACAGTTTTTAATACAGAAGATCTCTGTGTAAAAGAGCTGGTATTCACTCCTAGGTCCCCTCCCCTTCAGAACTGTGTGGGCTGCCTCCTCTGTTATGTACACTCACAGAATACCCCTGTGGCAATGACAGTGGTTGCTTGCACAGAAAATTAATACTAGGAAAGTATTTATGCATTTGTACTGTATTGAGTGTGATAAATGTTTTCCCTTTCTGAAAAACAAAACACTTGCATTTTCTGCTTTTGTTCTTCATCTCCTTCCATCTGTTTTGTTTCTCTTAGCTGGAAATGAGAATAACAGCTGACTCTCTGTGGATTGCCAGTGGTCTATGGAGGGTTTGAAGGCCTCTCTAGTATCTTTGAAGCTCCTTTTTAAAAATAATTCTGTCCCAGTTCATGCGAAAAGCCATATAATTCTTTCATCAGATCATAATTATTGCAGTGAGAGGACTAGATCTATTTTCTATCTTTGTCATTAGTGAGGGTTTTGTGGCCATGTGGCCCACTGGACACTCAGCATTTTATGTCTCCAACCAAAAGCATTTGTCTAAATGCAGGCTTGTTATGAGGATGATATAATGCTTTCCTTCACCCGAAGTAGCAGACCCAATACATCTTTTCAGATTGCACTAAAAACATAAACATTGCCTGAGAAGATTCTGAATATGGATCTCAAACAAAGGCCAATTCAGCTGCTGTGCATTATTTAAATACCTTCCTCATTGTCTGAAATAATGTGGGACTTTACAACTATAAGAACCACAAGGTTTTAAGTAGAAACCCATGGTCTTTTGTTCTTCCAAATACAAAATCAACACAACAAGAAGGAACACTTGGGTTATGGTTCAGCACTGTAGACTACTCTGTAGGGCAAAGTTACAAAAAAAATTGAGCTGTGTATCACAGCAAGTTAATCACAATTTCTTGGAAACTATAACAGAGCAACATGAAACTCAGGAGCTACTTTGTCTTTAACTACAGAAAAAACCATGAAAATTCACAGGTTGTTGGGGTCATAGGAAGAGAGTTTTAATTAAGGTCTTTGAATTTTCAATGACACCAAGTGACTAGAGGTTTATAAAACCAGTTTAAAGAACATAAGCTTTCTGTAGAAAAATAATTCATAGTTTGGGTTTCGTTGTTGTGTTTTTTGGTTTTTATTTGTTTTGGGATTATTTGTTTTTGTTTTCTCTTTTTTTGGGGGGAGGGCCTGGGGAGAGTTTGACAGAAGTATTTAAAAGACCTAAGTAAGATGCTCCCTAGAGTAGCACATTTTTACACTCATAGATGTTTGTGTTTTCACTTTGTCATTTCTCAGTAATGGATTTTCATTAGTAGCCTGATTTGACATGACTACTAATGTCAATCAGCTTAACTGCATCTGGCTAAATAAACACTGCAATCATTTACAGGGCAGTTACTACACAAATTGGAGGAAGGACCTGCCCCACAAGGTAATCAAAGCATATGAAAGCAGAGTCCCTTTTCCATTCTATTGCAGCCAGAAGTGGGAAGACAAGTTGGTATATGCCATCTTGGCCAAGGTATAAAAACTTTTTCATTTTACATTAAAAACTATTTTTTAAAATTTTAGTTCATAAAAAAGAACATGGAGAAATATTGCCTATTTTATTAGTTGCACCAAAGTCATGTTGGCAAGTGAAAACTAATATTAAGCTAAAACAGCTTCATGTGTTTCCTATTATATAATCAGCTGGTGATGGAAAGGACAAGCCTGCTCCCCTCGCTAGTCAGCCTGGCGGTTACAAAACTCTGAACAAGAACGGTGCCGTTCGCTGGGAATGACAGAAGCACAAGTGTCCAGAGTGAGCACACACTGGCTTGTAGGACATACCCCATGTTAATAGTGAGGTTGCTGTGACTGGTAGTCTAGCATGGCATGTCTAAGAAGAGTGTTTGTCTATACTTCATGACAAAAATGGGTGTTCATGTACATTAGCTGTTACGCGCTAATGTGCTCTGAATGTCTGGTGTTGGTCTATTAGCAAATAAGATGGAATTCAGAATGAAGCTTTTCTGAAGCTTAATTTAATTTGGTTTACACATGTTTAAACACATTTCTTTTATTTTCAGCGGATTATTTAATTGGCATGCTTCAATTGTAATGATGTCTTTTGCCAAAAGCTTCTGTAGGAGCACAGTTACCATAAGATAAGAAGGAAAGATATTCACACAGATTAAAAAAAAGACTTAGTTAAAAGTTAGGAAGCAATGGATGGGAACAGAAGGTGAATTTTCATACAAACAAGTTTATAGAGTAGTGACACAGTCATACATGCTTGGGTCTGAGCAGCATGGGCCCTTGGAATGGACTTCATAGATATTTTAGGGAAGAGGTGAACAGAGAGGCGACAAAGTTCACTGACGATTCTCAGTTACTTGATGTAGTAAAGCTGTCTGCAATAAACTACAGAGGATTTATTTCTTTGTATACTTATTTATATATAATTATATATTATTTATATGCTGTGTGATGGAAAAATCAAAAAATTCAGTATAGGTAAAAATAAAGTGTCACAGAAAAATAATTACCCTAACTTTATTTATAGAAGTATAAACTTCAAGTTGACTGTTTCTATTCAGGAATGAGATCTTGAGAGATCTTGAGATCTTCAGAAAGAAAACTATCAATTCAGTGCTCATTCAAGGGAGTAGAGGGTCTACTGTGCTAGACAGTTTTAATCACCAAAGCTTATTCCAACATGTTGAGTCATGTCAGTATTCAGCTACAACTATGAGCATGCTGCATCAGAAAACCCAACCTCGAGAGTCAAGATAGAAGCATATAAAATACATAATACTCACTAACATAGACCCTGTTACTGTAGAAGGCTTGTCCAAAAATTTCTTCTATAAAATAGAAAATTAAATAGGTATTTTTGTGGATATTTATCTTTGTTTTACCCTCTGTGTAGAAAAAAAATTCCATCATGGTGTATTTTTGTTCCCAGTGCAATGTGAGTATATTTCAGTAGCCTACAGAATAGGTGTAATATTTACCTGCATTTGTACAGGGGGGTGTGTGTGTGTATCTGCAAACGTTAATCCTATCTATGGAGTAGTTTATTGTCTTCCATATTCTATGTATAAATACCTATCTTCAGTATATTCTGTCACATTAATTAGATGGAATGTATCATAAAATTTAACAGCACTGACTCATATTCATGGCTTAAATTATTTTAAACCGTATGTTTTTCATTTTCCTTGGATGTTGATTTTTTTCAGTGGATGGAAAAACAAGTTAATGTAACTTGAAAGATAAGTACAAAAAAAAATCAGTTTTCCGCATTTTTCTCTTTTATTTGAATTATTATCAGAGAAGTAGTAATTACTAGGCTTATTATTTTCTGTTCCAAAAGAAAAATGGATGCATTTTTTGCTTAGTTCATAGGATAGAATATAATAGAAAAAGTGCCTAACTTTCAAGTTAGAGAAATACCACTTTGTTCTGTGCAATCATCACATGCCTTCAAGTTTTAATAATGGCTGCAGCATTTCTCATGTCAGTTATATGCAAATTGCTGATATTTCCCTGGGCAGTTTGCACACCCCTTTTTCTAAATCTGATGTCTGTTGTCTGAGACCTCAAGACAGTTTGTTCTTTAGAAGCTGAGTTTGCTGTGGTGGCCAGCTGTCGCACAGATCTCCCCCCTTCTCCTATCCCTATCTGTATTAAAGACAGGAAAAAGTGTCATCTGAGCTGCCTTTTTGTTTATAAGGAGTATGAGATTTGTGCTAAGGTTTAAAACAAGTATGAAGGAAGGCATTGAGAATAAAGGAGAAAACTTCTAGAACCTAAAGGACTCAAAAGTTATGTTTGGTTTTTAAGGTTGAGAACTTTTGGATGCTAAAAGATAAGGGATATGTTTTGTCATCCAGAGCACTAGCTTAAAGTCTCAACCCCATTATTAGCATAGATTTTGGAAGGGCTCTCCCATGTGGTACACAGCCAAGTGACTCTTCTGGTTATAGCCAGCAAACCCATCTCCTTTTTCTCCAGTGATAGGAGTGACTGTGTTATTGTAGAGAAGCAATGGGGCCTCCTTTTCTCTCTTCAAAACCACTAAAGCATAAATGTTAAAGACATTGTGAGATTTGAATGGATTATTTATTTTGGGGTTTTTTTCACTCTTCTTCACTTCACATGTCTGATCAGGATTGGAAGCGGAAGTGTTGAAAGACTATACTTAGGTATTATTTATTGAGCACTGACACTGTGCTTGGAGTTTAACCACTCTGTGAAATACCACAAAAAGAAACTACTTTTACTGTATTTCAAGCCCAACCAGAATGAGAAATTACTGGAAGTTTCACAAGAATACTCTGTTTTTTGCAAAGCTTCCAGGCTAGTTCTGTAGATCAAAGATGGTCAGGCAGTCTGGATGAAACCCAAATGAACATTCAAATATTGGGTCCTTAGCCAAACCAAAGTGAAACTCTGAATTTTAAGGTTTGTTCTCTCTTCTGTCCTTCAGTGCTGATAATATCCAGGTTAAGCCTGCCTGGTGCAACATGGAGTTTCTATTTGATCCATAGATAATGTTTTGGGTCGTCTCTGTATGCTTTTTATGGTTTGCTAACAGGCTTTCTGATACCAGCTTTAAATGATTTGGTGTAAAATCTAGTGGCTCACAGTCATATACAGAGATAATTCATTCCCAAGGGAATGTGAGGTACAGCAGGTATTAGAAGGAATAATTACACTATTCTGCTACATGAAAGAGAAGGTTAATCTTAACACACCATGAGCCTGGCTTGTGTTGAACCTTATATGGTAGAGCTGGTGTACTACTCCACACCAATGAAGTGAGCCTTTGTGCTCTGGGGTCTTTTTTAAGCTACCACCCACTTGCTGTGGAGTAAGCACTTGCAGAGAATTGCCATGGTATTTCAACTCAGTCTAATTTTGTGCCCAAGTTTGTCTGATTAGCTGCACCCACATTTTTGTTATGGAAATAATTAAGTAATTATAAAATAAATAAATAAATAAATAAATATAAAAGTAAAGTCTACCTCATTAGAGATGTCACACTGACCTTCTCATTTCCAGCCCTTTTTAATTCCTATACTTGGCTGGTTATTTCATAGTAAAATTTTCCATATTGCTTCTCTTGTGGACCAGCATTTCCACGATCCTTAAGTGTTGCCATCCATGTCTCCCTGTCATCCCTTCAGGGCTTCCATCACATGCTTTAACACATACCAAAATCATGGTTAACTGTTTCAAAGACCACTTTATGTTTTGTGGCACCCCTGGGTCACACAGAGGTTAGGATATGTGACAGGATGCTCTTCTGCTGTTAGCTTTGTGTCAGTTTGCTCTGTGACTTGCAACAGGCCTACTGGTTTTGCCTGACATAGTTTCTCCATTTGTGAAGGATGGGCAAGTACACTCCCTAGGTCAAAATATTTTGAAGCCTGTATCTGCAAGAGCTCTAGGAAAGGTGCTATTATTATTATTCTGCTTTACTACATGGTAAGTTAAAAAATACTGCTATATAGTCTGGTGTGGCAGCAACAAGTATTTAAACTTATAGAGAAAGAATCATACTGTTTAGAAAAAAATGAGATCTAGGTTCCTGGCATCAGAGACAAACCTCAGGGGAGGGATAAGTTTTAAATTCTTAATAATGGCTACTTTATGATATTCACGGCAGTAAGGTCAAATACTTAAAAATACTTGGACTATGCTGTTAATTATGCAGTGGAAATCTACAGACATAATTCCAACTCAAATGAAAACTAAGATCAGGTATGGATCTAGCTGCATAAATATGTCACATAGTGTGCAGTAAACACTTACTGTTGCATAAAATCAATATTTAGTGGTCAAATTTCCCTCATTTCCCACTAATAGTGAATGGAGTCATATGGTTCAGTTGTAAATCCACCAGCTGGAAGTAATGAGATGAACTGTCCATAGCAGTATGAAAGATATACATGCCTGTTCAAAGGCAGACCATCTGTGGAGATCCATGGAGAGGGATAGTAGAGAATTTTATATAGACATACAGTAAAACAGTCTCTCGTGATACTGTAGGAGCTGTGGGGGCCTAATCTTTACATTTGACTATTAAATTAGGAAGGGCAAAGCCTACACAATACCAATGGTATTAGTCATGTCTGGAGGGGCATCCAATACCAGATGTCACTTTTCTGATCTTTCATGCTCAGCTCTTACAGCTTTTGGCACGTCAGAGTTCGCATCTGAATACAATTTAAGTCATAACAATACAATCAGCATGTCTAACTATTTTTGCCTTTCTCTCTGCTATTTTGGGAGCTCAGCTATGGTGAGTCTCTGTTGTTTAATCTAAAAGCCTTCTTTGTCCCCGTCTCCAGCCTCATGAGGTAATGTTGGGGGATGTCAGAGAGCGGTGTTAAGGAACAGTTGTTTGACAAGTGCTACTGGTTTTAAACTGAATTGCTTGTTTATTGGCTGCACAGTTATTCATCTGTTAGCATAGCATAGAAAAAATAATGTTGACAGTAAAATAGTAGTTTTTCTTGGTAGAAATTATTTGTCTTAAGTGAACACGTCACTGTTTTAATGTGAATGCAGTTCTGTACAATATAACAGGAAAGGTTTGTTTATTTATTTAACAGTCAAACAAAAGCTTTCATGATCAGACAAAAGAAAATATATGTAGGGAATTGTGTATGGAGAAGCACAGTCTGCTCTTCTGACTTGTTATAAGATAAAGTCATCTCCCTTTATGCAGATTATTCATGTTTATTTATGACATTCTGTGGAAGGAAAGACACTCAAATGCTTCAGGGCTATGGCCCAAAGTAAATAACTTGTCATAATATACCTTGCAAATGATAATGTAAACCACGGGAAATCCAGGGAGGAGATGCACATACATTCCAAAGCTGGGAAGTTATTGAATGTTTAGGCTTAAGGAGCAGATAGTTTTGATTGGGGATATTTTCCTTGTTTCTGTATGTTAGATGAATTACTCTGCATGAGTGATATCCATTGTACTGTGTTTATTCTTTTCCGCCTTTGTTCACCAATCACTATGATGTCTGGTCCTTTCCCAAAGATGGTCTGTATAATAAATATGTTAAGTCTGACAAGGAATGGATGGTAATGCAGCATCAATGCCCTCTGGGGTTAGGGAGTGTTCTGGTTATTTTAGTGTCTCTGTAAGCTTATGATCCAGGCATTTGTATAGACAAAATCTTGACTCAAGTTCAATGCAGAAATCTTTCCACTGGGGGAGCTGGCAGCCTGGGTTTGAGCAGTAACACCAGCAGATGCATCTTTGCATTTCTTGTTGCATCCAGGCCTGCTGCTTTGTATTCAGTGTTAGGACCACAAAAAGGACTTAATGAATTCATTCAGTGTTTTGGTATGGATTATGTGCATAAAGAAACCCTGGACTTAGGTAGAGGTAAGGTTGCTTAGCTGCTATGTAAGGTGCTCCACAGTAAGACTGTTTTTGGGAATCTTGGGGCCTGTTCCCTATGCTGTCATGTGCCAGTGCTATAGCTGGATGACTTGCTTAAAAGCTTGACTCTTGAGCCAGCTGTAGGTAAATCAGCTGTAGCCAGTTTGGCTATCTCTGTACTAGTAGATTGAACAGTGCCAGAATACTGCCATGTGATCACTTCTACTGTTAATTTGTTATTCTGCTTTTTAACCCAGTCTTGGCCTGTGCCAAAAAACACTCTTCCAAACAGTTCCCAGACACAGTTCGGGAGTCAGCAGGGATGAGCCAGAAATGGCTACACCGATGCAAACCACTTTGCTACCACAGCTGGAGAGAACAGTCCCTAGCCCTTTTTGTTTAGTAAGGAAAAGTAGTTCTTGAGTAGAGCATTGGGTACTTAATATCTATGACATAAAACACACAGTTTGTTTTTTTTCCTTTTGAGAGTTTGCAAGTACCCATTGCTAGAAAGGTTTCTCTTCTGACTCACAAACTTCAGTATTTTTTAATATATTTTCAAATATATTTAAAGAGTTATAACCATTATCATTTGTTTTCCTTTCAAAAACAAATGAACCCAAAACTTAGTTGTGTTTCTAAATTGTATTTTGATTATTGTTTTCGTATATAATGTATCTTTATTTTTTCTTGTAGAAGGAAAAGTCTAGGTTGGTCCACGTTAGCATTAGGCACCTCTAAAAGGCATTTCACCTGATCTAACCTCTGAATTATCTCCTGAATGTGCTCTTCTCTGTCTGATGGGGGAACCCAGGGAAACTATGTTTCAAATTTAGATACTGACATTACACAGGCTGAATCTGAATTTAATGTTGTTGTTATTGCCTTTCCCTGGTTCAGTTATCACAATAAGATCTTGAACTTTGCTGTAATTCGTAGGCATTTCTGGCACACAAGTTCTTAATAGTTGATTTTCTTTGCAATATTTAGTTGAAATTTCTTGGGGTTTTTTTGTTTGTTTTTTGGGGTTTTTTTTGGTAATCTTGTCTTCTTACAGTGAAAGTTGTTGGAGCTGGACCTAGCTGTGCAGGGCTGCTACCTGATATAAAGTGCCTACCTTGTGGAGAAACCAGCCCGTGGTCCTCATTCACTGTTCATGTATCACATCCAAACTTCTAGCATTTCACTGCCAGGTTGCAGTGACACCTTGTAGGTTGCAATCCTATGTGTAAAATAAGCATCACAATGAAGATTTGCCCAGGTTTCTTCTCTTCTTGAGTATCCCCAGGAAAGAAATATGAAATGAAGTAACAGAGTTTGTCAACAAAACAAAATAGCATGCTTTCTAAAGAAAACAACAGTGGCTGATAAAATAGCTTTCAAAACAATTGTGTCAGGAAAACAGTGACGCAGTTGGGCTGGGCCTGACCTTCTACAAAGCCCAGAGGAGGCCGCATCTGGGACTTTGATTCCAACCCCCTTCTGAAAGTAGTAAAACAGTAAATCTTAACTGTAAATAATTTTTTTTTTTTTTTTTTTTTTTACTGAAAAGAACTTACCTCACAGAGTCCTGAGAATTAGAAGCCAGGAGAGATTTCTTCCAGTGCTCTGTGCAATTTTTCCCCCCTTCCCTAAAGAGGTAGGATTATGTAACCTAATAAATTGGTCTCATTAGAGAGCCACTGACAGACAGACATATAGGTTGCTGCCAACTGGCATGTGTGCTGAAGGTGAGCACGCCCAGGGGCTGGTGGAAGCGAGCAGTGGATGCAGCACTCAAAACCATCTGGTTGAAGGAGGTCATGCCTGTTGCATAAAGCAGGGGAGATAAGGGTGTCAGCAGCATAGAGGGTGACATCCATCAATCAACTTCTCCATTATAGCAAGAATGAGCACTGTGGGTCCTTGGGAGGAAGAGGGAACTAGCGATCCCTCATCTCACAGGTGGCAAGTCTAAAAAGGCTAACCTTTCACATTTCTAGGGGCAGGCAGGATGAAGAATGTGTTTTTAATGAATTACCCATAATCACACACACACACAGAGACCTACACAATATCCTACTTTCATATATATTTCCCCTTCAGGATAAAATAATTAAATTCAAAAGCCTCATTATTTATTTTTAAAAATCATAAAAGTGTATCTTAGCAGGAAGCAAATTTTAAAGTCTCTGATCAAGTAAATAATTCTCTGTAATAAAAATGCAGAGAATTATTTTCTGCATCTGCATTTCACTCCGAAGCATAGAAGAATGGTAGAAGAAGGAAATATGCCAGAAGCCAACATGACAAAATGAACACTCATGGCATTTTTACTCATCTGAACTAAGAATCAGATGATTAATTTAATCTTGAACTAAGAATTAGGTGATTAATTAAATCTCAGGCTTCAGGGACTGAAATATGAAAGAGTCTGTTTCTTCTACACATTCAAATACATGCCAGAGTACATGGGGGAGGATTTACATTCCACTCAGAAATGTCACTAACCATCAGAGGCAGAATTTGTAAAGGCAAGTAAAAGTACAAAATACTTGGAAAATTGTCCTTAGGCTCTCCAAAGATAACCAACAGAATACAACTGATAGAGCAGGAAGCCTCTGGAAGGTTTTTAATCATTGGTATCACACTGCAAAGTGAAGAACAGATCTGAGATCAGGACCCTTACTACAGGTAAGTAGTACAGCAGACTGCTTACCAAGAAGTGTGTAAGTCTAACTAACTTGGCAGGCTGATTAATATCTGTTACTTCAGAAACTGGGAGTAAGTGCTTCTAGAGGAGGAAGAGGGCATAAATGCCCTGAACTACCTGCTGAATCTCCCTTTATCCCACCAGTGATAGTAGATCGAAGCTAGAAGTGGGAGTTAAATCCTGATCAATTCCTAAATTCAGAGAGGGGTCGAAATCTCCACCTGCTTCTTTTTCTTGATCATGCAGGGACCCTTTAGAAAGAACAGAAATAGAAAAAAGCTCAGGTGAACTGGACTGCATGGGTCACAGCATCCTAAAATAAGCTTTGGAGTTAGCACTTAGCTGGTAGCTGGTAAGGTAATGTGGAGTGATTTTACAGGGACTGCTCCTCTGTAATGCTGCAGGTTTCACAAGATCAAATCTGCAGTCATTTCTCTCACCAAACATTCACCAATGTTAACTTTCTCCTTCACAGGGAAATTGGGATTTGGCCATGCCTGCAAATGAACTCCCTAGTGTCCCAAAGTAGGCAGACAAAGGGAAAAATGTTTGTAGGATGACGAGGACTTTTTCACTCACTTCTCAAATGATAGCCATGTTTTGACATTTGTAATGAAGCCAATGAGGAAAAAATATTACTGAGAAAAGGACCCTCTAACAGGGAGCATGTATGATTATTATCTCGGTGTTCACCTCAGAGAGTGCAATAGATTAGGTTCACCTTTCTTCCTCCAAGAGCATCAGCAATCAATCAGGTTAGAATGAGAAAGAGCTAACAGAGCCTTTATTTTTGTAGACCATTAAAAATGACCCAAGGGACCAATTTTCTATACTTTTCCTCAGTTTCCTTCTGATTCCAGTCATTAAGAATGAGATACACATAGCTGTATGGTCAGACAATGAAAAAAATTCTCCTCTTGCTTGTGTCGATGGGTTCTGTTAAAGCGGAACTGGAATAAATGAGAGGAACATGCCTGACTTCTCTTGGCAGCTTTACTCAAGCACACATGAAACTAAATTCCTTTCTCAGTGAAAGGTACCTCAAATGAAACCTAAAGTGACTGAATTAAATTGCATTATAACCCTGCAGAGATCAGGAGGTCAAATTCAAATTTGGTGCAAGCAGTGGTAATGAAGTTGCACTCTTTGTCTCAGGGCTCTATCTAAACTCAAGTATATTGTTAATAAGTGGTATAAGCTTTTTTATATCAGTGATATTTAACTAAATTTTAACTGTTCACTAGCTGAACTGAAGTACTAGGAAATGACCTGGCCATACATCTGCAAAGGGGTATACAGAAATATTACGCCTCTGTAAATGTAAATCTGTGTGGCTTAAGTAGGCAGTAGATTTATACTGGTACCTTCATTGGTAAAAAATCAACAGAAGAAAATACATCAGCTGAGTTGCCAAATGGGTAAGAATTCTTTCTCAGTTGTGCATGTTACCATAAAGTACAGCCCACATGCGAAGGGATCCGTCTGCATGTGGAAGTCTATTTATTTAACCAAACCTCAGATTAATAAATCACACTCTGCATGCTGAATTCTGCAACATTAGTGAGCCCTGAAATGATCTGTAGACTTGGCCATTTGGGTGAATGTACTGGTCATGAGTCAGATCTGATAAGGTATTGCTCTGCTCACCTGTAAATTGTCATACAAGAATCTCCTAAGTATCTATCATGTTGTGCTAAATGTTGATACCAAGGATGGGGAGAGAAACACACAAAAATTTTCATGTCTTATTTATGCATCTCTAATGACAGAAACACAAAGTATTACCTCTGTCAAAAAATTGTATTTTTATTCTTCCCTGCCCCCCCTTCTATTTTTTTAGTAAAAAAGAAAGGAATTGTAGCAGCCCTATCTTAATTCTATTTAGAAGTTTTCCGTGAGAATTCCTTCGTTTCATAGTCCAGGGCTGTCATCAAAATCAAACCTACTAGCTTGACCCACACACACACGCGCGCGCGCGCACGCTCTACTTTTGAGAAGGGAGAGGAAAGACAGGAAAAGAAGATAAGGAGGAAGGAGGTGGAGATAGAAAAAGAGAGGGCAGGAAATAAAACCAGAAGACAGCTTCAAACATTTCCTGGAGGCACATGTTTTCTAACCCACCTCACCCACATTCCCTCTTCCTTCCCCCTACAGCACTTGAGAGCTCTAGTTCCTACTGAAAACTGATTCAAGCATACTTCAGCTGGGCATGAGAATCAAGTCAAATCCTTTTTGAGCATATTAACGTCTGTGGAAACTGTACCTTTCAGGCAACAACAAAGCAGACCACTCCTTCACACAAAGCAGTGGAGAACATGTGCTGGGACCAATATGAAAACAGACCTGCAGGGTACTGCCTTTGCATGGGCACCGTCCTCTTTAGCTGTATGGAGCACACTGCTGTTTCAGTAGCTGTTTGCTTTAGTGTTGCGCTTCAGGAGTCACAGTAGAACACAGTGAGTTGAATGTAGTGGTCATAACTCTTTCTTAGCACTGTTTTCCTAACTGTCAAATATCAGCTATATCTGCCCTGAAAAATTCTCCACAACTTAGTAGGAACCATGGCTGAAAAACAATGTGTCCAAACTCTAAAAAAAAATCTTTTACTAATAGCATGGTCCTTGACAATGTTAAACAGTCATGAAGAGACTCTTACTGCTTTAATAAGAGCAGTTATGTTGTTCCGGATGCTCGCAGACACTCATCTGGTTTCCTGTTCCATTTTTACCTATGACTTGATGTCGAAATCTCTAAAGGCAGTGTAAATATCCAGTGGGCTCTGATCCTGTTTCCTAAATTCTAGTTAACATGTTTTACAAAAAGTTGTGTAAGCTGACCTAGTTATAGAGAGTGTGATCTCTCCCTCCCTTCTCTTTCTTATTTATTCGAAAAAAATACAGTGATGGTTTATCTGTGTAACTTTCCAAGCATCCTAAGAAATGAAATAGTGATGACACACCAAGGAATCTGAAAACACTCAGAGCTGTCTTATTCTGAGGTATAAATCGAACTGAAATTGATCCTGAAAGGAGATAAAGCCTCTGAAGATGTTTGGGGTTTTCCTGATCAAACAGAATCCATGCTCCACATATAAAATATGACTATTTCAAGTTTGTAAATTTAAAAAAAAGTAAATGGTGTTTTCTACAGAAACTGGTGGGGGAACAGTATAACTTGCTGGCTTAGCAGTGTTCTAAGCCATTCATATTACACATTAGATTTCTGGCAATAACTGACCTGCTGTGAGTCTCCTGGGAAGTGATAAGTTTGCCCACTTCCTTGTTTATCAAAAGATCAAAACTTTTATCTGAATTACTATCATACATGCTTTAAAATCCAGTCTCTCGTGTTAATTAGTTGTGTAATCACATCTAACACTTTTGGGGATGGAGTAGAACAGGATTGACTTGGTAGGTGAGAAAGGATCAAAGCAGTGCTCTAACAAATTATTATGGTAATTAGTGTTAGTCTTGTAGTTTATCTCCAGGGGGACTTTTAATAGAAGCAGTGAGAGCTTGGGAAAACCTGTGTGCAGGATAAGCATGCACTTGAAGAAACAAAGCTTGCCAAGTTCACAGGGCAGTCTGGCAGGGGAACTGGAGATGAGTGGCATGAGAGGAAATTGAAAGGCATATCAGGTAGTGAAGGGGAGAAGTGATCTGAGTGTGCTACACAGTTTTCAAGATGCAAGAGACCCACTGCATCTCTGTGTTCCCCTTCAGCCCTGCAAAAAAAGCCTCTAATAACCCTTAGATTTGTTGAGTCTTAGCCAAAAGAGCAGCTGTTGCTGGGGCACAAATGTCAGAGGTGGACAGTAGTCTTCTGTGTGCCCCCCCGCTTGTTATCTCCCCTACATCTGCTGGCACTTGCTACAATCCAGTTTTAAATTATTCAAGCCATGAGTTACACCATTTCCCTTGAGAGGCTATTATGCCAAGTGAGGATGCTTCTCATGGAGGAAGAATTTCTCCTGGAGCTGCCCAGCACATGGGAGGGAGCACTCTCATTTAGGGAGGTGAAGCATGCACCTTTCTTCTTCTGCAGTATGGCTCCATGAGCTGGAGTGTATGGAAAGTGTAGGTTTCCCTGCAAATGTTTTTCCTCAGGCTGTTACCCAAAAAGGTCCAGATGTGACCATCAGTGCACGGCGTATGCAAAGACAGGGTAGGAACAGACTTTACATTGCCACCAGCCCGTGTTGTGATGGTCTTTTGCCCACAGAGAAGGGAGTAATGAAAGCCCTGCATGATCCTTCCATTTGCACCCCAGACTCCTAATTCAATGCCTAATTGTTCCCCAGTCTAATTAATCCATAGGGATACGTGTGGGCAGGGTTCCAGTCCTTTTCATGCTACCACTTGATTTATTGTGGGGTCCGTAGAGGCCCCTGAGATGACCCTCTTAGTGACAAAAATATTTCTTAAGGTTCCCAGAGGGAAGGAGTGTGATATTGTTCTCTGCTTTGGAAGGACAGTGCAAATGCTGGTGACAAGGACAACCCTGTGAGGTCTACTCGGGCTGGCCTGCTGCCAGGACAGCAATCTGCCTACCACCGCAGCCTCGGCAGCCGGCCGGGGACGGTGCTGCTGCCTGGCTGACACCCCCAGATTGGCAGAGCTCTTTTGCCAGGATGGAAACTGTCTCTAGCGAACAGCTCGTTATTAGTGCTCTACTTTTCGCAGCAATTAAGTCAAGAACCATGGCACCTGTTCATCTCACCTCCCTTGCGGGAATTAACATGCCGTATGGGAAAGAGATTTGCGTGGGGGTGGGGGCAGGAGGAGAGAGCTCCCTTGTGTCTGTTAGAGGCAAATAGCAATGCATCTGAGGTTCTTTGGGGAATAGCAGGCTTGATGAATTTACAAGCATTTTGAGGAGAACTGCTTTTACCCTGGGGGTGGTGAAAATGTCCCAGATAATTTGATTTTAAGTAGATGTTCACTTTGTGTTGTTAGTTCTCTGCAAGGCTAAGGAATACTTACGCCTGAGTGAAAACCCCTGAAGAGACCCTGACGACACCTCAGATCTCTCTGATAATGAGAATATAACTGCTTCAGTTTGGATGAACAATGTTTTAATCTATGCTGCTTGTATGTACAAAGGCTCTGAAATGGACCTCGTGTTTGCCTAGGGATTTTCTGTGTGTATTTACTTAAGCAGTGAACCTGAAAAATGGCATAATTGTTCATCTTGCAAAGAATTACCTCATTCTGTCTAATCAACCTGACAGGACAAAACAAATCAATCTTTTAAAAAGATGTATTTTTTTCCAGGAAGATGTGGATATTAAGATGGTATGTAGATGCTGTTGGTTCCAATTAAAATCAATATCTGTCCTGATTTGCGGCTGTTGTCTCTGTGACAGCGAGGGGGCTAGATAAGGGGACCCATCTGCTCAGCTTTCCCAAAGGGGCTCCAAACAAGTGAATGACCTGCAGTGTTTATTATTAAGTTTTCAAAGGGAAACTTGTTTTGGTCTAATTGAAGGAATAATACGAGAGAGGTTATTTCTGGTCAGTTCCCTGCTGTTTTCACTCCAGAGAATATATTCCAGGTGTTAGCTAGGCAGTGCTATGATACAGTATTGACTTTCCCTTGTGTTTAGGCATGCTGGTGCCAATGGACCAATAAACTGCAGTTATGAATGTAAAGCCAATCCTTTCAGAGGAACTTTTTGCTAACTATTTAGTAAGCCAGATGGTTAATGACTGCATTAATTTTCAAAAGCTCCATTCCCCAGGAGCGAAGTAATTGTAATTTTTCAACACCCTTGTCCTTCTTTTTCATCTATTTTATTTTGCTTCTTTTCTTTTGCACTGTTAACAAAAGATTGGTCGTGAGAGACTGTTGCTTTGTATCGCATTTTTTGTAGCTAATAGCTCTTTCCCCTTTTAATGACAACATTTCACTGGTAAAGTCTAAATAATAGGGAAAAATATAGACCTATATATAACTTTCATGCAGAATAGGTTAGATAAACCTTATTCTTTAAAATAGCATATGATGTCAGCCCTGGATCATGCATGTGTTAGATGTTGTGTGTCTTTAGACAGGCAAACAGAAAAAGCAAAGGATGTGCAGAGCAATGACTCAGCCTAAGTCTGGGAAACAAAACAGCAACTGGCTCTGGCTTTATGTCTTCAGGCTGGGTCATCCAGATAGTGAAGTAATATACTCAGGAAAGCAATCTCAGGCTACAAATTATTTTGGTTTATATTAAGTGCTAGGAAGATCAAGGGTTTTCAATTTGGTTGCTGGACTAAACAACTAGAGAAAGATTTTTAGTTCAGGTGGAATTTAAATAAAAAATCTTAGAACTTTTTTTAAAAAAACCTAAAAACTCCTTTGAAGTCAATTTTAAATGTTTGGTTTGACCTTTTTTTTCTTTTAGAATACTTTTTGATGTATCTTAAAAAGAAAGAAGCTACCATTTTAAATAATATCTCTGACTTCTAAAAATTCCTTCTGACTTTTCAAAATTAATCCTGTATCCTTTTCTTTGGGATTCTGCATACCTTAAATGAATGTGATTTGATTTCAAAAATGTGCTTGAGTCTTGCATTAAATTCAATATACAGGTAATGTGGGCTGCAAAAAAAAAAAAAAAGAATTATCTGCATAGGAGGTTAATAAGAATTTAATTGTAATTAAATTTATATAAACAGTAAAACAGTATAAACAGTAAATTGTTTTTGTTAGTAATAGTAAACATACCCTCAAATACGTGTGTATTTGAATATATATATATATATATATACATATATTTAGTCATCCTAAAGCCATTTAGGAGCTTTAGGGTCTCTGCTGTTTTTTCGCTGGGAATACAGATGATCAAGAAACAAAACTGCAGAAGAACTTGCTGTTATCTCCCATCTGTCCCATATCTTCAGTTCCAAAACCAAAATTGAGACCATACTTCAATCCTGTTTTTACTTGTTTGACTTTGAACCCATCTACCAGCCCCACAGCCACTCAAGAAAGTGCAGACAGCAGTGGGTTATAGGCAACTGAGGAAAGATGTTCTCACTGTCTCCTGGTGACGCTTCTCCTTGTAGTCACTGAGAAGTGACTGGAACCCACGTTCAGCCCTTCTGTGGGTAAGGTCATCCTGGGCGAGAGCAGCCACCCATGAGCTATTGGGTGAAACAGAGATGCCACCGTCTCCTTCTTCTCCAGTGGGGTGGCAAATCTTGGGGGTTTTTTCCCCTGCTTTTAATTTCACTTCAAACCAACTTCCACCCTCCTGCTCCCTTTTCTTTTTTTTATGTGGGTGCCAAGCTGAAAACTTTGTTGTTCACACAAACCAAACTCGGCTGCTAAATCTAATCCATTAAACTGTTTTAGTTCTTTATTAGAGGGTGGGGGTGTGGGTCTGTGTAAAGAGTCTTTTGGCTTTTCAGCAGCTTTTTTTCTTTAACCAAGTATGTTGCACTGCACCAAAAAGTCTTTACTAATCAAGAAAAAAAATTCCCTAATTCTCAGCCGTGCTAGTGTGAGGAGATGGGGAGAGGCTGTGATCCGGGGCCAGCCATTGTTTCGGAGCAGAATGCTGAGGTGATTGACAGTTGCAAATTAATGGGAACGATTTTTAGACAGGGCTTGTCACATGAGGGCCTGGCCATCCTGGACATGCTGTCTGTGCTTTAACTTTCTAATTCCATCTGGAGTTTAGACAAAGAGGCCTCGATGAATCCTGCTCTCTGTCCATTCAGCTGTCATCATTTTGATTAACCTGATTCTTC
>NW_008239110.1:15171654-15179149 GCF_000691975.1 Corvus brachyrhynchos
AAGTAGTTGGCTTCGGTCCACGCAGACATCAGGAAAATAGCTGCTGTAATGGCCCGATGATCTCCACACAAGAAATCCTGGGGCTAATCTGCTTTTTCTCCTATGTCTAATTAAAAACTTCTCTTCCTGTTTACATTAATGATTTTTACAATATTTTCATTAAATAATTGTTTTTGGAACTGTGGAAGGGTCGGAACATTACTTTTCTCCAGCACAGGTGTTAAATAAGTAGGGAGGAAATGGGAAAAAGAGTAGACATGGGAGGGGAAAATAGAGGAAGGAAGGAAGGAAGGAAGGAAGGAAGGAAGGAAGGAAGGAAGGAAGGAAGGAAGGAAGGAAGGAAGGAAGGAGGGAAGGAAGGAAAGAAAAAGAAGGAAAGAAAAAGAAAGAAAGAAAGAAAAGAGAAAGAAAGAAAGAAAGAAAGAAAGAAAGAAAGAAAGAAAGAAAGAAAGAAAGAAAGAAAGAAAGAAAGAAAGAAAGAAAGAAAGAAAGAAAGAAAGAAAGAAAGAAAGAAAGAAAGAAAGAAAGAAAGAAAGAAAGAAAGAAAGAAAGAAAGAAAGAAAGAAAGAAAGAAAGAAAGAAAGAAAGAAAGAAAGAAAGAAAGAAAGAAAGAAAGAAAGAAAGGAAGGATGACTTCCACTGATGAACTTCAAGAGGGAACTACACAAGCCTGGGGACCTCACCTTGCTACTTTACTGCCCCATAGGGTTGTCCCCTGCCCTTTTTCTGGGATCTGTGGCATCTAGGGCAAGTTTCATGTGCCTAATTTATTACAAATGAGTTTCACTTAAAAATACATGTAAAACAAAATGACCATGTTTCCATTTTTTTATAACAGTACTTTTAAATACATTTATATTTTCTACTCTCTGGTCTGGTTTTTTTAGTTCTTTTTTTTTTAGTTCTATGTTGGCTGGTCAGGCAAAAGAGTTGACTCCAAAAGCTAATTCTTCTCAGTCTTTTCCTGACTGAAAACATTGGTGGACCCTTTTTGATAACTAGCCAGAGGTCAGGTTTTGCACATGACTTATGCCTCAGACAACCTGAGAAAAAAAAGAACACAAGTAGGCACTTAAATGCAATGCCTGTCCCCTTCAAGTTCAGTGTGCAGCCGCCAGGTCACTGTATTTAAAATCATGACTTTTCAGAGATTTTTTAAGTGCACAATTCCTTCCCACTACTCTTAGGGAGTGATTCTATCTACTCCTTGCCTTGGGGCTGGGGGATGGATGTACAGTCTACTGTGCAGGAAAAGGACATCTGTCTTTGACCCAAGGTACTGGAGGAACCTGCCATTCTACCTGGTCAAAATGCTTATGCCTGCCCATGGGGTCAGCCATGCTTCCTTGCTGCCTCCATGCTTTCACAGTCCCCCTGGGTCTTGCCTCCCAGTCTCCATGGCTGAGACAAGAACCAAGACCACCTGGGACATGCTCCTGGCCTGCAGCCAGCTGTGACATCTGTGCTCATGCACTAAAATGCATCAGCCAGAAAAGTGGGGGGAAAAGTACAGGTGAACTTGAGTAACGCCGATCAGAGATGTCCCTGCTCTCAATCCAGGGGAGGAAAGTTCTGCACTCTTTATGGAGGCAGTTTCTGTGTGTCTTTCTCCTTTCCTCTTCTTTTCTCCCCTCTTCCCACAGCTCCTCACTCTTGCTTCAACCCCAACAGCACTAGGTTTTCTGCTAAGGGGCACTGTCATTTACTGAGCCTAATTACACAGCAGCAAACTAAAATCCCTCTTGTCTACTTTGGACAACTTGGACTCATTGTGTGGATCATGCAAGTGGGATTTGACACGGAGCCAGGAAGAAGAGTAAATTAATATGGTCACTTCAGGTCATGGTCATAAAAAGCTATAGCTCTTCTGCTGCAGGTTTGTCAAGGCTTTGGCTCTTTTGTACAGGTTTCAGTGGAGAAAAAAATACAACCTCTTTTTAGTGAGCCAGGCAATGAGTGAACCAGGGAATTGATGAGAAGAGAGGGTCATCAATATTTTATTCTTGTTTATCTCTGACCTGAAGAGGCACAGACATGGATGATACATGGGAGTTTTCAACAATCTGGTCTTGCAGATAAAATGGCCATACTTGGGCTGACAAATGAGAGAAAGAGAGAGCTGAGATTAGGTTCCCAGTTTCAGTGCAAATGGACAGCCTAAATCCCATTTCTGTTTTTTTCCTTTGTGTGGTGTGTTCATTACCGTGTGTAAGGTAAATAGCTGGAAATGTGGCCAGAAGTCTTCTTGAGGACCACCTTTCAAAATGTGTTATTTCTTGTCTTTGCTGCACTGAGACAAGTAGACTTAATGGATGGAGCTAGAGCAACGTGCCTTTTGCTAGCCAAACACCTCCTGAAGGAAAAAACCCTGGTTGTTGAATAGCCCAGAGTGATGCCCATACAGCCGTGGGCTCCTCACTAGTGATGGGTTGGCAGGCTGGGCTGCAGCAACTGTGGGCTTCTCCTTGTTGCAAGGTGGTCATGCTTGGAAGGTATATGATCACCACCCACCTGAGCCTTCATAGAAGAATTTCCACTTGGGGTTCAGGAGGGATACAAGGGGCATGTTTGGTGACACTCTTAAGCAGACTGCTATGGCTGGAAGAGAAGAAACAGAGATTGCAGCACTTCACACTGGGAAGAGGCTGGAGGGGAGAGCTGTTTGAACCACAAAATGTAGGTCACTGTGAAGCAGAGATATTTCATCTAGGCATGAACCTGAACCAAGACACAGCTTAGAAAACACTACACATACAAGGGAAGTTTACCATCAGATCTCTCTTCCATGGATAGCTTTCATATTTCAGTAGTGTGCTGAAAGAAAAAAAAATTGGATCCCAACAGCCATTCAGATTCAAAAGTATTTGGGTTTGGGTCAAGACCATATTCCAATGTCCCCTTTCCCTGTGTGCTTCCAGTGTCTGCAGAGTGTCTGATTCAAACCCCCCCTGATGAGCACTCCTGAGGTTTGGAAATCTTCACTTCCAGCTCCCAGCTGTAGCACACCAGCCCAGACATAATGTTGACATGTACTTACGTGAAGTTCACTGAAAAATGCCACTTCATAAAAGTCCCATAAAGGTACAATCTTGTGCTTGGAGATTTTATTTGTGGAGACACAGAAAGCTGCATGTGTGTGTGTGTGTGTGTGTATGTACTCTGTAAAAAGTCCATTAGCCAAGGTGTAAGTGAAATGAATCTGACCTCTGTGTCATTAATGTGCTGTCAGCAAAGGTGCTGCTTCAGAGCATTCCTGACCTCACCCCAAACCCTCAGTGAGAACTGAAAGTGAGAACAGAGTTAGAGGATGATTTTTTTAAGTGAATCAAGCAGTGTTTTGTCTGAGAAGAATAAGGATAATAAAGTAGAAAAAAAATAAAAAAAGGCAGCCCGGACCCATGATAAATCTTGGTTTTTTTCCAAGTCTTACTGAAAGCTCAAGCCAAAAAGTAAGAAACAGTATCTGAAATGTTTGTGAGGGAAGGCGGTTGTGCCAGCACTCATCCAGCAACATCTGAGAGAAGAGAGAATTTTATATGTGATTGCCTTAGACTTGTTGTCATTATCAATTAAGCTTAGAAAGCTCATTTGATATGCTCGGCCATCCTGCACACTTGCCAAAAAGGCAAGACTTCTCCACAGCTGCGGCCTCGAAGAGCTCTGAAACACTGTGAGGAGAAGTGAACTAATGTAGCCAGTGAGGTGATACTGGATGCACTGAATTTTCCTTGAGAAAAACCACTTTGGATGGTGGCCCAGAGCTGGCGGTGCACATCATCGTGTGGTGCTTGTCGCTTGTAAATCCTCATGCCTCCTGTGAGTACAATGCAGCCTGGTAACAAACTGATTTTTTGCTGCATCTTCTTTAGCTGAGGGCATGCACTGTCAATGTGCAAAACAGCCCCGTTGTGAGTGACTTATATCTCAGTTATGTGCCAAGATGTTTGACATACCAGGTAACTGTGTCACTGAGGAGGCAGTGGCAGCTTCAAATATGACTTTTGCTCAGCGGCTTTGTTAGTGTGAGCATTCCTGGGCTTTGCAGGTTCATAGGTGGCTCATGTACAGCTGCAGTGTGCAGACAGGGTGAGATGCAAGCCACATGCTCACAAGCACCGCTTTGCTTCTCATTCTCAGTCTCCCTCATGCTTCAGTACCCTGCACACTCTTTTACCAAACAAGCTCATGAGGAGTCCAGAGAACTCTCTGGCACCACTTCCAGTCCAGAAGGCAGTAAGAGATGCTGGTTTAGTATCCTTTACACAGAGGTCATATTTGACCTTACTGTTGGATATAAACAATGGTGCCTGTTGAACATAAGAAATGTTGAGGGGCGAGCTCTTCAAAAGCTTTCCCATTGTAGCTAACCCTGTTTCATTCTAATCAAAACTGACTGCTGTGGACTTAAATGAAAAAAGAATAGGTTAATACAGCTTCTACCATATTCAGAAACCCCATCCTGTAAGGGTTAATTCACACCTTAGGTAACCTATGTCTAGCACAGTTATTGTGAATGTTCTGTGAGAGTTTCACTGTAGAACAGAACTCTTAAGTTGCTAAGTTCTGCATTAGCCTCACTTAGATTGAAAAAGAAAGAAAATCCCTATACTGAGGGGAAGACAAAAGTATTCAGCAAAATCCCCTGCAGGTGGGTCCACCAGGAGTGGATACAGCTGCAGCAGAAGGGAATTAAAAGGGTGGGAGGGAGCTTGTGGTGACTGAACTGCTTCCTGAGACAGGGTGTGGATATGCTCCACTGAGACAGGCAACAAAAAGTATTCCATAAATCCACTGTGCAATATGCTGAGGGGACCTCTTCTGACACGTTGCCTGGGGACTGTGCTGGCAGAAAATGTTCTGTAGGAGCAAGTAGCACACACACTTGCATTGGGTGGCAGGAGACCTTACCTTCTCTGGCATCCCTTATGATCTGTCACAGGGATGGATCCTGTCCTCACCATGTCCCTCAATGTGAAGGCTAGCAGTAACTGAACACTTGTGTGAGGTAGATTGTCAGGCCCTTCCTTCGTGAGCCTGCTGGGGGAAGAGGGGAGAACAGCCCCTGGAGGCTTCTTTTAAGTGGTATGACTGTTTCTGCCACTGAGACGAGTGGGGATTTTTGACCCAGAAATTCTGGAGCTAAGGAGGCATTCAGGATGCTGTGATTACAGCCAACGTTTCAGAGGGTGAGTGCCCATTGTAGAGAGCCACCATCAGCAGCTCCCAGGAATACATGAGCAGTAGCCTCCCTTCTTCTGAGCACAGTGCTGGCATCCCCCCAGAGCTGTGCACCCCATAGGGCACCTAGGACTGGGGTGATATCATTCCAGGAAGCATCCCTGCAAAGATCCCCTTCCCAAAAATGTGGTGACTGTAACCTAATGGTATCGGAGACTGAAGCCATAGGAAATTCAGGCTCAGTTCCAGACTTTGCAAGGGAAGTGATACTCACCCCTCACAACACCTCTATCCCTCTTTGTTTTCCCTTTTTTATTTTTTTCCTGTTAATTGTAGGCCCTTGTGAGGTCTGTGGGTATAATCAAAAAACAGAGGCAGGGATGCCCTTAAATTAATTGATCCTTGAACTTTGTTAATACAAGTCTGATCTTGAATCAATTAAAACATCTGTTCCATTCATACCCAGCCAGCATTTTCAGGGGCTGATCCAGTGGAGTATGTTTAGGTCAGCCTCAGAGTGAGCCTGAGCTGTGAACTCCAGAAACCCTATCCCAAATACAAAGATCCTAATGTAAAAAGTATGTGATGTGTTATCAGCAGGCAGCCTCCTCTCTGCTTTTTCCAGGCAACTGAGCAGCAAGAGTAGAGATAAATTCCCTGCAGATAAATGTCAGTCATGTTTTATAAATAGATAAATGAATTCTGCAATACAAAGGGTCCTGCTTTTGAATGTGAATTTCTGAGCATAGGTCCTAGCAACAGGATTTTGTGCTTAAACACTTCAGCATTAAATCCCCAGAGACAATGTGTTGCAAAGTGACAGAAAGTGAAGCCATTTAAAAAATTACAATATTACCAGCATCAGCATCATCCCTTCAGATTTCCTTTAGATTGACTTACAGAATGCTGCTCTTCTGAACTCCTCCATAAGCAGAAAGGAAAAAAAAATAAAGCTGCTAATGTCATATATACTTTGGATCATCACAAAC
Source organism: Corvus brachyrhynchos (assembly GCF_000691975.1). Taxonomy (NCBI): domain Eukaryota; kingdom Metazoa; phylum Chordata; class Aves; order Passeriformes; family Corvidae; genus Corvus; species Corvus brachyrhynchos. The sequence continues at coordinate 15,177,822 of NW_008239110.1, forward strand.
CAGCACTGCTACTACTATCGTCCACCTCTAACATGTTGCTCACACCTCTGTCCCATCACCTCCCAGCACTGGTGCAAGCATCTGTGGTGCTGTTTGCTGATCCAGACCAGTGAATTGAACTGCATTAAAACTATGATTACCAGAAAGATAAAAGGTTGTATATAGCCATAGACGTTTCCTTAAGCAATTCACCACAGCTTTGCCCTGCCTTGTGAGCTTCGCTTGAGCATTGAAGCTGTATGTACCTCAGAGCTGTACCAAGGCTCAGATCAACACAAGGAAGACTGGAGGAATGCAGGGGTGTGCATTGGGGGTAGGTGATCCCTTTGCACAGCTGTGATGACCTCTGCCAACATGCTGTGTGTGTGCATGGGCTGTGGGGAGTGCCTTCTGTGCCAAGCACAGCAAAGGGCAAGCTCCGTGTTTGTGTACACACAGTATCTCATTTTTGCTCTTTTGCCTGGTTCACTTGTCTTTGTGGAGTTCTCCTCAGCTGGTTTTGAAAACAGAGTCTAATTTCCTAATCTGAGCAGACAGATGGAAATATTGATGGTAGTTTACATTCAGCAAAGCAGTTCAGTAGCGGAGTGGAGACAAGAATCTGTGCTGCCAGACTCTGTCCTATGATTTCATGACCAAGTTAATGATCCCTTTCATATGTGCCTGAAAACTTAAACTTCCAGAGCCGTTTGGAGGCTAAGGAATTCGTCACTGGAAGTCACCTTCCAGAGCTCTGCTGATAATGAGCCAGCCTGCACTGGGAACACATCTGTTTCAAGATGATCCTCTCTAGTGCTGGAGACCAAAGCACATGCAGCTTCCCTGCCTTAATTGGTTTTACAGTATCATTCATGATTTTAGAATTTTGGCATTGTTTTTCTCATTAAGGAAGATAATAACTATCATAAAATATCCAAAATCCAACATATTTAAATGTGAAGTAAAGAAAGTTTCCCTCTGAGCTGATAGTGAAGCATGCATGGGATGAATACCTGTGTGCAAAGAGAATAAGAAATGGGATTAATGTGGGAGAAAGCAAGCAATGGTTGCCTGCAGGCAAAATGTCCTATCTGAGTGGCTAGCACAGGAAGCAGAAGGTCTCTATGTCTGTGTTGTGACCCCCTCTGACACTAATATATCACGTGCAATAGGAAGATCAAATTGTAAGAAGAAACCCCTTAAAAAGTATGGTGTCTTCATTTTGAGCATTTTTATTCAGAATCTGGCTTCCAAAGATGAATATGATTATTTCCTTTAGGTCACATCAGAGATGCAAATAGAAGAGCCTAATCTTTAGCATCCCTGTGCTTCATCTTGCCTTCCTTCAG
>NW_008239110.1:15179481-15233039 GCF_000691975.1 Corvus brachyrhynchos
AATGCTACGATACTGCATTGGCAGAGATACCACATCTCTTTTAGACAGCATACCATCACATTTCTGGAGGAGGCAAGTAATGTTCTCCCTGTACAATTAATGGATCATTGCATTAAAATACTAATTACTAATACTAAGCTGAATAATGTTTCCCCTCTGTCTTAGAATTTCCCTTTTAAATTCCATTCCTTGGTTTTGAAACTTTTGCCATTAACAAAACGTCAGGTACACAGACAATCATGCCTTCTTTTGGAAAGTTTTTATTTCATGCCATGCTTACATTATTGCTAACAATTTCTTTGTGGAGATTAAAGCAAATTATCTTGCTCCTCTTAATGGCAGTGTGCAACAGGATGGAGATTTGCTTATTTGTATTGCATACTGGCCCAATAATAGTTAGGCCACTTTTTTAAAGTAATGCTTCTTCTCAGCCATGTTGAAATTTCAGTAGACAGGAACCATTTTGCAGTCTCTCAAATCTCTAAATAGCTAAAAGGTGATCAGAAATAGCTTGGAACAGAAGCTGAAATAAAATGTCAAGAAACCCAGACTTAAATGAATTTGTACGTTTTTAGCTTAAAAGAAATATTCTAGTTCAGAATTTGCCCCAAACCACTAATGCTTAGAATAACATAGTTATCCTTTTCTTGTCCTCTCTGTATAATACACTTGTGAGAGGTCTGTGCTGTCTTTGCCATGCTTTTTCTTCCTCTGAAAAGAGAATGGGCTGCAGTGTTAGCAGAGGCTCTCAGTGCTGTAGCTACTGAGTCTTGGTTTTTGTTTAAATCATCTGTACTTGTTTATTTCCTTGGAGCTTTCCACTGGGAGAAAGTCACAGATAGTCGGCATGTTCTTACATATGCCAATTAGGATCCTCAAGCCCACACTTTCTCCTTTTCCTTGCTTTTTGATTTGAACAGATTTTTCTGCCTGGAAGCTTCCCTGTGGGCTTGGGAGGCAGATTACACTTTTCTCCATGGGATGCATCCAGTTGGCTGCAGGAGATCTGGATCCTATCTTTATTTCTGCTACTAACCTACTTTGGGCAAGCTGCTTCCTTTCTCTGTGCCTTTGTGCCCTTGCTCACCAACTGAGATTAGAAATGGTACAGGGCAGAGCATGCCTGTAAAAATTACAGTGAGTTTGTGCAATACTTTTAGCACAGTGGGGTCCCTCAGTCAGAGCTGTTATTAAACTGTTGCTAAAGGACAAATAAGAGTGACAGCTGCTTTTGATCCAAATTTCTCAATGACTCCTACATCTCATCCCATTTCTTCCTGTAATTCCTTTACCATCTCATTTTGTTCTTTCCTTTTGTCCACACCACCTTACAGAGGTTTTTATGTGCTTTCCTTACCCACAGCTCTGAATCCCTCAGAATACCTGAACTAATACTGGCACATTTTCACACTAAATAGATTCCATGAAAAATACATTGTCACTGTACTGGGAGCCCAAACAAGTACCTGCCATAGATTATGGCAGTGGAAAATGTTAATTCTTGGCTTTTTAAACTTTTGTATAGAGTAAGATTTTCCAGTGGGTTTCCATGATTTGCTTCAGGCAGGATCACTTTCTATTTGCAATAGGCAGCACTGCATGGTTGTGTAGCACCCTGAGACCTTGACAGGGGGATATGTCACCCTGTTTTGCATGGAAACTGGCTCACCAAGCAGTAGGGGGGACACAACCAGTCTCATTCCTTGTAACAGACAGTGGAGCCAGTCATTTGGTGCACAAATAGTTATAAATCAATGTCTGAACTCCTGCAGAAAGCTGCATTGATGATGTTTTATCATAGAATCCCAGAATGGTTTGGGTTTAAAGGGACTTTAAAAGATCATTCAGTTCCAACCCACCTGCCACGGGCAAAGACATCTTCCATTAGACCAGGCTGCTCAAAGCCCAGTGCCACCCGGCCTTGATCTTCTTTAGACAGAGAGCAAGGTCAGCTCACAGCCAGAAAGCAGATGTGTCCAGGAGTGAGCAAAGGAGGATTCTAGCACTGAACCCAGACTAGCAACCTGTTTTCTGTCCTCTGCTCTGTCCCCATCTAGGTGATGTGTGTGTTGGAAGTAGAAATGTGGCTGGCCTTTGCACATGGGCTTCAGTGGTCAGTTCAATCTGATCCTGTTTTCACACTCTCAGCTGTTTTAGGAGAACTAGGATTGTACTTCCTGGGATGGTCAGGTGAATCAATTTTGAAATAAAGGTACAAAAATAGACTAAGCAAAACTGGCCAAAGATTTTGATTCAAATAATGAAATTATTTGTTGATTTCAGTAGACTTTGGATCATGACAAAAAAAGTCTCTTTTTTTGATGCCTAAGATAGTGTTCCTGCACACACAGTTAATGCAGTCAATTGTCCTTTATATCTAGAGCTGTTCTGCAAACAACTTGGGGCCTCTTGACAGACTGCATGAGTAAAAATTAGCACAAGATTATTGGAAGCACCAAATCACGCCATGGACTTGTTGTTTGGATAATAAAGTTCAGAGGTACAGAGGATAATCTCATCAGAGAGAGGGTGGCCAACTCTCAGTTATCATCCCTCTGTACACTTCCTTTTTAGCTAATTAAACCTTAATTCTTCACAGGAAGTAGTTTCTGCACATTCTGCAATAACTTGGCTTCATATTATTTGACATATCTCTCTTGTTTTTTATCTGGAGAAACAGGAAAAGTACAGCTCCAACAAGTAGACCTAAACCATTGCTTTATCTTTCCATTAGTGTATTAGCAATTCTCATATGACATAGTATGTGCTCCATTCTCCAGGAATAAAGATATATTTTTTTAAACAACTTCTCTAGGAGAAAAATGTGGATGAGCTTTGAAGCTGTGGAGTTTCACTATACATGCTATTTCCTCTCTTTAGTAGGATAGAGGAAGCACTCTGACTCTTTGGATTTTACTTTCACGTCATTATTCACTGCCTTCTTTGTTTGAATAACATTATTTCAGTGTTCTCAACTTCAGGCCTTCATAAACCAACACATTCCTTAAAACACTGATGACTTTTTGTCATCTGGTGGCCCCAGCTCTTGGATTTATATTTTCAACTTTTCTTCACAACCGCAAAAGGTAGAAACTATTTCTTCTGAAAGAATGAAACATGACAGTTTCCTGTAATCATATGACTTCAGGAGCACAGGTTTTAAGAAAAGTGATCTCTCTCCTAATAAAATCACAAGTGTTGGCAATTCTGTTCCTGCCTTTGACCACTTAATTTTTGTAGCAGAGTCTCAGAGCACAGTATCAAAACATAGCTGACTTCTTTTCAGAAACAAAATTTAGTTACATGGCCAGCATTAAAATTTATGGAAGAATCAGTCCCAGCTGCTCACCAATTGCCTGTGAACTCCGGTCCATCAATACTTTTGCAAAATGTGGTGTTGACATGAAGAATCTGTTTATGACACGAATCCTGTTGGAAATTATGAACTTGCTACATAAATGATTGTGAGACAGGAACTCCTTTTTATCATTTTTTTCTTTGTTACTCAATTTTATCTGTGTCTGCAGTAGGATTCTCCACATTAGTGTCACAGAATAACAAGTTAACAAGATTTGCTGATTTGCATGCTTTGCCCTCAAAATTTATATTCTTAAAAAAATAAGGTATTTCTCTCAAGTAAAAGAGGTAATTGAAGAGAAAATTACCTGCCAGTAGTACACCTGAGACCAGACCTTGATCACCTCCATGGGCTGATTCAAAACTAATGACAAAAGAGGGATATTTATGGAGCGCCGTTTGCTCAAGAGAAGCAGAGCCAGGGTAGGAACTGAGGATATCAGGTGCTTTTGTGATTGCGATGTCCTATACAGATGGTCCCTCAGTGAAAGAATGAATTACAGAGAATTTGTATGCAGCTTGTTTGCTTGTTGGCTTCTAATCTCTCTTGTGCTTTGCCTGTTAAGAGCTATATTGTCTTTAGGAGCTGTGAAAATCTTGAAGGTGAGTGTTATTATACAACACATAGAGGTTAAACAGGGAAGGATCTGTTTGGCTTCTGGGAGAGCATTTATGTTAACTGTGAGTGCCTGCAAAAAGACAGTATGGACATCCAAAGACTGGCTGTTGGATGGTGGTCCCAAATGTCAGGAACGGATAAGGCAGAGATCTGAGCTACAGTGCCTCGATTTTCCATGAGCTCTTCCAGAGTTTCACCGAGGCTGGAGGTGGACTCTTCACACAGCCTGGGAACGTATCCAGTCAGAAGGGAAGCACAACTGCATTCGGATTCCAACAATAGACACATTTGAAGTTTTGTTGAACCAAATGTTAGACATTTACTACAACATCGACAGAAATTGTGGGTGATCTCCCCATAACTTCAAAGGCTGTATTAACTGAACTGGACAGTGAATCCATGTTCAGCTAAGCTGTCTCCCAGTTGTGGCTCATGTGTAAGTTCCAGTTTTATCCTGATGGTAGAAAACAGTTTTCATTTAATAGCACATGCAGAAAGCACTTTTCTGATATTAACAAGTGTGCCATAAAAGGGAGACATTTTTCACAAAGCAGTTTGCCCAAAACCCATCAAAATCATCAAAAAATTCAATAAAGTCTACCTGTGACAAATAGAAGGAAAACTGGGTATCATCCAATGCCTCATTTGACCAGTCTTGAGTATCTGAAGCTTGAGAATTTCTTTAAACAGTCATTAAGAAGAAGCTGATGAACTATGTCTTTTAAAATGTCAATATGATAAAGACATAGATGTGGCCTACTTGATGTTTCATTGCTACCTTACGTAGCAATACTCAAGTGGTTGGAACATTTCACATGAGATATAGGGCCTGCTCAGGCAGTTCAAAATGCTAGCATGACATAATGGTAAAGTGAAGGATGGCATGGGGAAGCATAGATGCAATGACTTCATCTGAACTTCATCCAAATTGTACAAAAAAAAAATTCAGCAGAAGCTGAATTATACTTTTTCATGTGTGTACATCAATGAATTTGTTAAAATCAAACATAAAAGTTCACATCTTTCTAATAAAAATAATATTTTCAAATTTTTCTGTAAAAGGGACTTTAGATCATATTCATAAACCAGTTGGTTTCCTCTCTGGTCTTTCAACTCTCCATGTGTGCTTCTCTACCAGTAAATTAAAATTATCTTCCTTGAGGGTCCTGTCCTGGAAGCTGTCCTGGAAGGATATGACTCTCATTCAGCCACTGGAACAAGATTAGATTATTAATAAAACAAGTTTATTATGGAATGACTTATCTCTCTTAATAAACACAGGTTATAAACACAGCTTTGGCTCCATTCTGCTATTGTACGGAAAAAAAGTCCCACACTGCTCTAAAAATTAGTAGACTAAGAATGAAGTCAAGATAAGATGTTTGCTTTGGAACTATGAAGGGAAGTAAACAAAGTATTCCAACACTATAGGCTAAAAATAAAGCTACTCAAAATATTCACTTTTTTTCATGAAAGATCAAAATTAGGATATAAAACATAAATAAATTTCCTAAGAAATCCTGAACAAAATTTTTTGTCAAATTTCAGTTGGAAATAATTTGACATTCTGCTGAAAGAACAGAAAATTGTATCTCAATTTTATTGTTTACTCAAGGGTTAGTGTTGGTTGTTGATTTTTCATTGGGTTTGCTTTGATTTTTAGTTATCTATAAAACCATTCATATATTAATTTAAAAAATATAAAATCTAGTGTCTTTGCTTTGGTAGAAAAGACAACTTATCATAAAAAAATTTGGAAGATGATGTCTCTGGCATCAGTCATTAAATTCAACCTTATTATAGTTTTTATTCTGGAGTTCTGCCACCAGGAAAACATTTTCTCACTTTAGATCTGAGGATGAAAAAAATATTGTTTTGTTTATAACTCATTGATATTCCTGAGTGGGAAAAATACTCAAACTCCTTGCCTATGCCAACAATCTTAACACTTCCAGACTAAACTATTTTTGTTTATTATTATGTTTCTATTTGACATGAGAGAAACAAGGTTTGTTTCTGGATATATGTTACATATATTTTACCATGAGGAGCATTTTTTAATGAAAATAATTTTTTTTTTTAAATAATGACAATTCTGTTTCATTACTGTTGCTGAAAACACTCCCACTATCTCTGGGACTCAGACCTCTCTAATCATAAAATTACTCTAGGATTACCAAACCACTGCCTCACATTCAATCAAATCAAATCTATATACATTATTTATCAAAAATTCATGATCTTCACCTTCCTGTCCCAGACTTAGATAATTCCCTGTATGTCTCAGAAGAGCATTTACTATTTTACCATACAGGTATAATGACTATGGACTCATATACAAATTGAGATTTTAAAAGTCTCCCATGCAGAAAAGAATTAATAACAATATCTGATATTAGGTCTTTCTAATTGCTAATAAATGTTTAGACTATGTCTTATTTCACCACTCTTGAATTCTTAATCCAGATCAGTACCAATACAAATTGGATCTGGTATCATTTAAAAAGGTTGCTTATCTAATGTCTTTCACATGCCTGGAAGCAGAAATTGTTTTTTTCATGTAAAATGCTGTTTCCAGCAGTTTACTTCTTCTCTATTTCAATCTAAAGTTCTTGTTACACCAAAAAAAAAATCTGACCACTCTCTAATCTATCAGGATATTAATCACTGAGCAAAATTTCTTCCACTGGCACTGAACATATCAGGTGAGGCTGGCAATGAGCTATCAAACAGACATGCATTTGTATACTGTAATATAGAGCAGAAACTGTCTAAGGAAAGTAATGACTGACTTTTTTCTTTCTAATACATGAACCAGGTTCTTAATCCCACCTCTGTTATGATGTGCTCATGAGCTGTGGACTAATAATAGCTCTGAAGCCTTGTATGCCTCTAAGTTTATTAATTTTAGATTAGCATACAGACAGTAACACTAAATCTAGTGTTGTTTTAACAGTATTCATCCCCATGACCTTAAAAATTATGATACCCAAACCAAAAAAATTCAATAAATTAAAAAGGCTAAGGTACTGGAAAAGCTGAATGCCGTTTCCAGTGCATTTAAAGAATGTAAATAGGAAAATAAGAATAAACCAGAAGATTGAGACTCTTTTTCTCTTAGACTACTGAAAGTTTATTCAGCTGTTTCTGATGTCTCTAAACTAATTTTTCCTTCAACCATCTGTTCTAACTTTTTTCTTCTATGAAAATAGACCTCTCCTGAATGCCACACTTTGGTGAAATACTTACTTTAACGTCTTGTTGATTTCATGCAAAGAGAATGTAGGCTTTATATGAAATAAGCATATCAACATATTCCTCCTTGGCATATCACTGTTCAAAGGCTTTTGTTTTCTAAAACTGTTTTCTTTACCCCTTCAGAGCTGAAAATATTACTCCTCCATAAGCACCATTTAAGACCCAAGTGTCAATGAACCAGGCAGCAAAATGACAGTTACTTAAACAGCACATGATTCAAGACAGTTTTAGGAAATTCCTAACACTTTGCGTCCTATTTCTTTCCTGGATACAAAGGGACAGATTGTGCCTGACCTTGGGGGATGCACAAGAGGCGAGGTGGGAGGAGGGGGAGGCCAATAGGCACGTGTTGCTTTTCCTTTTGCTCTTCCTTCTCTTCCATGCATGCTATTCCCTTGATGGGCAGCTGGATATGGTCTTTTTTCTTCAGCTGTGAACACAAAGACTGTCTGCAATCAAGTGACGAAACCTAGTGCAAGTTTTGCCACTGAGTACAACACGGCCCCATTGCATCATAAGCACAGAGATAGTAAAAAGATAAGGAAAAAATTCATTGATAAATCTATCCTATCAAGTTTCCTCCTGATACATCCTGGATATGTCTGCTATTACCTCTTCATTAATTATCTCTATGAAAAGCTTGGACTGCAGAACTCAACCTATGGACAATTGTACAGTCTGGACAAAACCCTTTTATCATGAGGAATAAGGAGAAGCTGGCTCTTGGATCGGTGACTAGGAAATTTAGGAGGATGGGACAGGTTTTAGGTTCATCTGCCTAATGCAAAGGCAGAACATCTGAGATCCTCCACCTGTGTCTTACCTTAGGGAGGAATTGGTTAAATTCAAAGTGTACCCTTTACCTCTCTCATTTTTCATCTATCACAAAGTTTCCATTCATTTTTAATACAACAAAACCTCAAACATCCTGGAACTTTTTTTTAAACATACATGTTTTTCTCTCCACTGTTAAAGGATGGCTTTGGCTAGACACAGTGGTAAAGAAAAAATCCTGCCCATTGTTAGTCAGCTGTGTTCAATGCCTTTGGATTCCTCAGTGGTCCAGAAATTAGGAGGGCAGGGCAATGTGCAGCAGATATTTCACCTGTGCTTGCAATGTCAGCTTGCTGCAATTTGAGCCCTATAGACACAGATTGCAGTATTTCCTGTATGCAATACATGCTAGTTTTCTGTTGTTCCTTTACTCATTGCAGCTGAATCAGGGTCTAGTGGAAATTGGTCCATCAATACTATGGATGTGAAAGGTGGTAAAAAATTATTTTCTCCCAGGCACAACTCAGTTCCCTAGTACATTGTGTAAACCTCTACTGTGGTCACTATATATAGGATACACTTGAAGTTTATAGAAAACTACAACTGATACAAAAGTTATATCACTTGTTAAACTTTTGTGGTTTTTGCCTTGTAGGCAGCTGCTTTATGTTTTCTTTACAGGGTTTGCCCTTTTTTCTGCCTAGCAGCTTTTCCATTCAGCTGGTTATATATATAAAGTCTTTGTCCTCTCCACACCTGCCTGTGGGAACTGTGAACTTTGTGTTTTCACACCTGATAGAGTGTGGCTTGAGTCTCCTTGATTGAGGTAAGATGCTGGTGCCATATCAACTGCAAGGTCTGGCATGGGGACATCAGGGTGAGGCACATTCATTGTGGTTCCTCTCCATGAGGAGACTTGGCTGTGGAGTTACTCTCTTTTGTCATGCTAGGAGATTCTAGATGAAGTTCTGAGGTGTTTTTCTTTGGGGGAGAGAGGTAGTTATTGAAGGATTTTTTTTTTTTTGAGAGATGGGTGTTCTGGGAGTTTGTCCTTAGATTGCTAAGTGCAGGGACAAAGCTTTCCTCTGGTTCTGTTAGTGGCGTTTTGAATTTTAAAAGGAATCTTAGCCCTGAGAAAATGGGGATTTGTATTTTCCACTGTTCAGACAAACACAGGTAGTGTGAATTTAACAGTCAGCAAGTAGGTTGGTTCCTACCCAAGATGCTTTCTTTTGCTGTGGGAACACTAAGCAGATATAGTGAAAATGGTCAGATCTCCCCTGGTTGGCCATAAGCCAGTCCAAAATACATGCAGGAAAGTCTTTGATGATTTAATGTATGGGAAAGGACTTTAAAGCCTTAGAATTTGCTATGAATTCACTCTGCCTTGAAGGTCCAGAAATGAAAGGGGAATGTGCTTTGATTTAAACACTGCCTTTAAAACACTCGGCTTTGTATTTAGATGCAATTAGGACCACAGCATGCTCCCCATCCAGTTTTCCCTGTAATTATTATCTTAAACACAGGACTGTCTGGTCTTTTGTTCAAGACTGCTGATATGATTTCCAGGATGCTGCAGGTGTGCACCTTCCTCAGTAGGAGCTGATGACTATGTACCTTTGCTCTGCTACATCACCCTATTTCCAAAACAGTTAGTCTTCTTTCTTTGTATTTAGTTTTAGGTAATTTTTGGTTTGGTTTCTTTTATGGAAAATGAAGTCAAACATTTACCAACCCAATCACGTACATGTAGGAGCCAACAACTAAATTAGCTTTCAGGTTCCTGCTAATCCACTGAAGTGCCTAAGTCAGGATCAGAATTAAATGCCTTTTTTTTTTTCACACAAGCTTGATAACCTTGGCCTAATTGCTTATCTAAAACAAATAGCTCTAAGATACTGACCCCCTACCCCAAGACATAGCACTGCTATCAGTCTCCCTGAAGTAACACTCCAGTCATCACACTTGTAGCTGAGAGATTAATAATGAATGAGTGTTCTGAAGGAAAAAAGCAATTTTTCACACTCCAGCTTGGCCTTACTTATGACTTACTTATTACTGGAAGTACAACGCCTAACAACTCTTAAGTGGCTGGAAACACAGATAAGTTTTAATCTAAAGCATTATTAGTTGGGAGAGTTCTCCCTAATGTATACAATGAAGAATAATAATTAATTATTTGGCCACAGTCATTTCAGTTGACTGGGGTGCTGGTGTTGCTGAGTGGTGAGTCCTGGAAGGCTGCAGTGAAGCTTCAGGACAGGTCATCAGAGAAAGAGATGCCAAAGGAGGCGATGAAGGAAAGACAGAGAGAATGGATATGATGGTGCCAGAGATGCTAAGTGAAAGGTAGACTAATGTCTCATTGGTTGCAAGGAAAGAGGAAAGGCATACTTCAGAATTTCATACAACTGTTTTGGCTCCACTCAGGTCTTATCAAGCTGCACAGACTTACTCACAGCTGTTTCAATGAAAGTACTACTTCCATTTATCTCCCCCTCACAGAAACAGGGTCTCTCAGGTACATCTGTACGAGGCAGCCTAGCACTGTGTAAAGAACTCCTGTTAAAGGAGCCTCTTGGTAACAGGAGTATCTGTACAGGGCAGCACAGAGATACTGACTTAGACCTGGAAGCTGTGTTCCTGTGTCAGATCTCCATTGCCACCCTTGGGGAATATATTCTTGCCATGCTTTGTCTACCCTGTTTCCAGACCTCTGCATAGCACTGCCTTGCAGCACAAACACAAACCTCTGAATTCCTGCTACAGCCCTTGAATTGTGTTTCTTACAGCCTTTTCCCAGAGGACCACATGGTACGGACCAGCTTCCCACTGATTATCAGGCACCATGTGCTGTGAGATTTGGCTCACTGTTGTAAAAGATGTGCTGAGACGTTGACATCTGTGTATTGGGCTAGATTCAGGTCTTCTTAAGGGCTGAGTAATTCTATTGACATTGGTGGAATACCTCATAGTTAAACAGTGAGATCAGTCTGTGGACCAGTATTAAGGCTTTTTTGGACTAACAGTTTCCTCACTTCGTTTTGGACTAATAATAGTGCTGTCTGGGAGGCGTGTTAGCAGATGCTAGCTGGAGAATTACATTACTGCTACATTTTGTGGTTGAGACTAGCTTCAGCAGAAGTGTCCTTGGCTTCATAATGGGCAAGATGCCCATCAGTTGACTTCTGACCTGAACTTGGAGGGGCAGAAGTGATCCTCTGTCCAGTAGGAAGACATTAACTTTTTCTGAGAATCTAGCTCCTAGCTTTCAGCTACTGAGCCTGATGAATTAATGCACTGTGGTTTTCTAATGCAGACTGCTGCTCTCCCAGGAGTGGAACAGAGACTACTCATTTAACAGAGGACTTGAGATTTAGCTGAAAAGTGGATCCCAGAGGAACAAAGCCAGTACTCTATTCAACACGTCACTCACCCTCTTCCCACATGCTATATCGTTACAGCAGGAGCACTGTGGATGCAGTCTTCAATTTCTCAGTAAAACAAGACCCAACCCTGCCGTGTGGCAGAGGAATGTCAGTCTATTTTGATGTTAAAAACCAAAAAGTCATGGATGAAAGAGCATGTCAAGATTTACAGTCTTGCTTTTAATTTACTTCAAGGTGCTGATTACCAGCAGTACTAAATCACGTTCCGTGGCCTGTCTGGACAGGGAACACCTGGGAAAGACAACCTTGACCTGCAGCATGGCTGGGCAGGGTGGGAGGATGCAGTAGCCCTGCAGTAGCCCTGCAGATGGTTGCTCCCAAGCTGCTCCTGGAGGCATAGGGGAGTTGGTCGCCCACTTATCAGTAGGCTCTTATCCCTCAGTGACGCAGATCCAGTAACGACCTGATAGCATGATCACTGACCTTTGTTTTAAAAACACAGATACTTTAAAAATACAAAGCTGCAGACAGCCTGCAAAAGCTGTCTGCATCCCAGAACAATGCTATTGCACAATAACAATCCTATTTTGTTTAAAGAAAATAAACAAAAAATTCTAACCCAGTTACTCAACAACTACAGAGACTGCCAAATAGTTTTGGGGAAAAAAAGATTAAATTTTAGGCTGGAGCAAAAGGACCTACCTAGATGTTGCTTGTTTCTGTGGTTACTTTGTGGGTCCATTTCCGATGTCTATCCATGATGGTGTGCTGGCTGATCAGTGTGGCCATACTACGATAAAAGCAGCGTGAGTCAGAGGAAAGAGAGGCTCTGAGTGACATTCTCTTCCTCATTTCTCAGTACCAATCCAGAGCCCATTCTGGTGCTCGACCTGGGAACCGCCTTTGAATGCCGAAATTATTTGTGTTCAGACATCCCTGTTTGCCTGTAGCCTGTTGAAGCATCACTCTCTGGAAACTGGTGGTGCAGTTACCAGATCTGAGAGTTCCTTCATGAGTCTCAGCCTTCCTGGGCTGCTCCCCTGGGATGCTGCAGAACCATAGCATTTGAATGAGCAACTTAAGGGAAATGAAAAGAAACCAAATGCTAAGATGAGCTTTTTTAGTGTTGGACATAGAATAGAAATATATTTCATAAACCATAAAATTTTTTCTTCATCTTTATGGGTCAGTTCTTTCACTCCTAGAAGTCAAAGCAAGGCCAGTTATCACCTTTGCTACCTAGAGGAGACTACAAGCCATAACATTCAGTCAGGTTTTAAATATGAACACAATGCAGGGGAGTTGGAGAACAAGTTTAGACTGGTGGTCCTCTTTGATCCCTCATGTTAAGTGGCATAAGGTAGATGTTTCTCAACTGAACCTAAACTTTCCCAAGGTGGAGGGAATCCAGCATTCAGCTTCATCACAATCAATACTGGTCGTCCAAGCAACTTTTGGCAAGCTTTACCTCCTAGTGAGCCTCCAAAAATGTGTACTGACAATACACACAAGGTGATAGGCAATTTAATCAAGGAAATTGCTGTGGGCCTGAATTCTCACAGGATGGATCTCCATATATTTGTTTGTAAGCTTTATCACCTTATCTAGCTCTCCTCCAGATTTTGGAGATTTCAAGGACTTTTTTTTTGCAGAGAACCATTTGAAAGCGGTGATGAACATAGAAAGGACACCTCCCTTTTGATTCACTTGCTCTCCAACAATTGTGTCACCAAAGAAGCAGAATTTCAGAGGTTTTCATTCCCTGTTTTGACCTTACAAGTTAGTCTTTGAATCTTTCAATGCAGTAAACTGAAAAGAAGACATGAAAGACATATCTGTTCATTCACATAACCAAATATTTCTAATTAGAAAATATCCTAAATGAAGCTATCGAAAATGGATGTGATTTCCCTACCAGTGCTCATTCTGGTAGCAGAATTTGAAAGACCTGCATAACTAAGTGTTGTGAGAGACTGAAAAGTTAAAGGCTCAGTCAGCCGTTTGCAAAAGCAGTGGGTGCTTTGCTGATGATGTTCAAGGTTACACATTCAGAGGGCTTGAGCACCATAGAATGACCATGACAGATCAACCCCTGTTTAGCAAAAAGCTGGGGTTTGAGCCACATAAGAGAAGAAGCCAATAATAAGCAGACCCTTTGAGGTGGGATAGTCCTATTTATCATCACGCCAATGTCTTTCCTTGCACAACTGGCCCAGCTGTAAGGTTCCTCTCTGAAAAAGGTATCAGAACATTCACATTATTCATCCCTTCTGATGGGACATAACTTGCTCAGCTGTAAAACTTTCTCCCCCAACCACTCCAGAGAGATATTGGGACATTTACATGTAGGCCTGAAGGTGTTCATCTCTTCTGACTGGGCGTATTTGGCTCAACTATGCAGCTGTCATGTCTTACAAGGGGTGATAAACCATCAAACATCCCTGAAGTGCCCTCACGCTCATTTCTGGGGCCTTCCACCAGAGGACTGCACATGATCCACAGTGTTACATCACAGAGTAAAACTCCAGCCCCAGGAGAGGCACCTGGGTGTTCCTACCCAGCCTGAGAGTATGTTAACATACTGAACCTTGTGTTTTGTAGGCTTCCCTTTATGGACCAACGCTTTAACCAACAGACATCAAAATTGCAACAACCAAGTCTTGTCACTGGATCCATGGGTGGTGAGACATTTCTACTCTTATCCTTTCTTTCTCTTTCTCTCTTTCTTCTCCCAACTTCTTCTTCTTGAAGTATATTGCAAGCCAGACTAAAAAATTCCAGTCAGTGCCTCAGTAAGAGCTTCTTTGTGTCTGGATAAGTCAAAGTCAGCTAAGTTTAAGTGTTCTATGTTAAAGTTTGTGAAGTGCTTTACTTTATCTGCATGTTGTTTTAAAATTTTCCAAGTACCTTATTCTACCTTGATGTTTTAAAGTTTGCAAGTAAAAGTTTGTTATTGAACCTCCTGAGAATTTTGTTGTTTCTTTCATGCACCACCCAGAGTGAATCAAGCAACCTTCCCCTAAGCCCGCTGAGTAGGACATAACATGTATACAAATAAATCAATCAGAAAGATATCCATTTGTCTGTCCATCCTGCTTAAATACACCAGGCAATCTCCTTTTCAAGGAAAGACAGAATTCTGACTTGCTTTTAAAGCAAAGATTAAGTTTTGTACATTTCTTAATTATTTATATTTTCTTCATCTTTTACCAAGTAAGAATTCTGGTGATAATTTCTTTCCAGCAGGATCTCTAATCTGATGTTTTGTCCTCAAAATGGAAAGGGAAGTTTGGTCACAAAACACTGAAATGTTAAAAAAGAAATATACTTGGTACTCATTTGAACTATGTTGATATATACAATTTGTAAGAATTTCATAGTCTAAATATCCCAAAGAAAAAGCATTTTTGTGGTATTTCTGTTGGAAGAAGCTCAACAACAAATAGTGTGGCAATATTTCTAGTTGCAATAGTGCAAGGAGGCATTTCTAATTGGGATAGTAGAAATAACATGACTGAATTCTTTGGCCTAGAAGATCTTTCTGTCATTCTTTCTGTTGTAAAGCAGAAGGTGGGAACATTTTAATGGGAGATGTGGGAATTTCCCCACTGTCAGCTTTCAGGGGCATAAACTTCCCTAAAATATAAATGGATTAAAACTTGGTCTTAGAACATTCTCTGCCATGCAGTTCACTAATCTCAATGTAAGCCACATCATCCTCTTCCCAAGGAGTGGGTTATATTTAAATGAGGTCTCTATATGTTTGGTAGTTCCCATCAAATGCACTCAAAGCAGATATGAAAACACACAAAGAGCCACTGTCAACATCACAAAAACTCCTACAAAAATATTCAAGAAATCATCATCAATAATGTACAAAACCTATATAGAAATATTTAGACCCATTTTAAAATATTCTCAGCAGTGCACTTGACCTGATCAGTCATTGTCCAGGGGGTAGTTGCAGGCAAGTTTCAAGGCTCCTTCATAGGTCAAACTCCCTTAGAAACAGATTTGGCACTGAAACATACTGAAGTAGAATCCACAGTGATGCACGTTAACTCCCTCTCCTCTGCTGTAAATATCAGAAACAAATTCATTTCTATGGGTCCTAACAAATGAGCCTGGAAGGAAGACAACTAAGCTGGTCAAAATCAAGTAAAACTTACTGGGTTTACAACCTAAGCAAGGCTGTTCGTAATCTATCAGTTTGTCTTTGCTGTAGCCCCTTCACACGGTTGGCCTTGGGCACATTGAGGACAATGGTGAAACTTGAATTGACAGAAATGGGGAAAAATCAGACTTTGAGCCAGAAAAACATGCACATGCACACGATCACGCTCTCTCTTAATTTCTGATTGCTGAGGTGAAACATTTGTTTGTTTGCTTTTTGGGTTTTTTTAATCATAAATTTCCAAGGTGTAATTTGGGCTGACTTCTCTCAAGTTTATTTTCCACATGCAGTATTGGTAAGTATAGTTTACTGATAGTTACAATGCATTGTTTATCTATAAAGCATCAATAATACAGTCTAAGCCTATCAGACAGTGAAAGCTTTAGCTGAACACTAGTGAAGGACTTACTGTGAGAAACACATTGGAAGGAGTGGCTGAAATGGAGAAAAAGCAGCCATCTGACACAAAATAAAAAGCAAAAAGACATGGTTTTTATAGGAAAAGTAGTAACGTCAGGAAAGAAAACAAAAGGGGTATTTTACTATGGATGAGTCAGGTATTGCACTGGTCAGGGAATCAGACAATGTGAAGAAGTTTTTGATAAGAAGCTCACATGTTGTGTATGAATTTACCAGAATCTGCAGGAGGTGTCTGAAAAAGGGAAGTGACAAGGGCTTGATTTTTTTGAGTGTAAATTTGGTTTAGCAGAATTTTGTATACACCAGAAGGAAGCATGATGAGATGAAAGTCAAAATGGCAGAGGTTGGAGTAGATGAGGCAAAAGATTACCAAGACATGTGCAGTGCAGTTGTGATTAAAGTCAGACATTCTATTTTATCAGATATTTCAGAAATATGAAACAGCAGTAGGCTTCTGTACCAGTTGATTAAAAAGGAGGAAGTAAAAAATATGTTAAATATGGTATTAATGGCTTGTCTGCCCAAGGATGGTCTGGAATTTAGTAAATGGATGAACTCAACACACAGTGAGTCCTTCTGTGGTAGTGCTCATTTAGAAACAGAGTGGCCTTAGCTTTCATATGTTTAACTAGCTTCCAGTGGAGGGAAAAAATGTTCTTTGGTGGTAGCTATAAAGTGACAGGGGCCCTACAGCCCCTAACGGCTGGTGAAGAACCAAAATTAGCTACCCAGCCCTCCAGAGAGGTGAAGTGGGAGATATAGAGGTACCAATAGAGTGTATGTGCCTGTATGTCCCTTGTCCCCATCAGAGCTCCAGCTTGTTTTATACGGGTGGCACAAACAGAATTCCACCCAACACTCTGCAGTACACAAGAGATACATCAGCTGATAGCACTGATTAGGGCAGATTCCCTATCCCATCTGAGAAGCAACTGTTAACACCAGGTCTTGTAGTGTGGCTCCCTTAGGGAAGTCCTTTGGATTGGAAAATCCTCAAGTAGCAGAATTACTCCTTATAAGAATAGGGGATGTCTTGAAATTCTTTGAAATCTGTAAAGCCAGAAGAAAGTTTTTGAACACACCTACTGCATCTACTGTAAGTTACAAAATCTGTCTTGGTTCAAATTATACTTTCTGCTTCTTAACTTTCTCTTGCAGAACTTTCCTTAGTCTTCTTCAGTTAAATCCTGCACTAAATTCCAAAACCAAGGTACTGTGTGTAAATGCTTAGTTGATGACATTTGATCATCTGGATCTGAACAACATCATCATTGGAGAGCTGCTAAGTGATTATGCTGTGGCAAACATAGAATGAAGGCTACCCTAGCACACTGAGCAGGAAAAGATGAGACAAACAGTCCACAGGACTGGGAACAGTTGCTTTCCTAGGAGGTGATTAATGGAAACTCCGAGTCACACTAAGTTAGTAAGAATGATGAGCCTTTGCTACAACAGTTATAGAAAAGCCTTAGAAGATAGATTTTACAAGAAACAGCAAAGACTATTTCCCAGTCATTTGGTGCACGCCGCTTGAACTCTTGTATCAATAAATATCTTTTTAAATCAAAATGTTCCATGACGTGAAAAAATTCAGCTCAAACTTTTTAAAAAGTCAGCATCCCTTCCAAGTGTGGAGAGTGCCTAATGGTTTTCTTGACACTTTGAAATGGCATTTGTCTGACACAGGAAAGCAGAGAAGGAAGAGTAGATAACTCTTGTAGGGGGCTCGTGCAGTGATCACTGTTTGTTTGGCTGTAGACAGTTTAAATAATGTCTCAAATCTGGCTGTAGAGTACAAACATTAGGGCATTTAGATTGAATGCCAGAACTCAACCTATGATACCACTTAGCTTGACCTATACAAAATGCCAAGGTTCTCATTTTTTAAAGCCTTACAGTACAAAATGGGAAAAAATTCAGCAGCATTACTCAACTGCAGCATGCTTGCTCACCTGAAATGAAGCCAGAAGTTAAAAGTTATTTGAATATAACTTTCTGTACCTTAATTTGCATTTTGGATTACAACTGAGTGACTCAGTCATGACAAATCAAATGCTCCATGCAGTTGCTATCCATCTGGCCTCCTTCTTTCAACAACTTGTCTGTGATGTGGCTAGTTTTCTGGAAATTATTCACAAGTCATTTAAAAAAATAATTGTTATCCTTTAGCTTGTCCATAAAAGTTTCCCTGCAAATTTTTCTTCTTTCTACAAAGATTTATTAGGACAAAGATGTAAATAGAGTAGATAGGCACTTTTTTTTTCCTTTTCTTGCTATATTTTTTTAATGATCTTGTAATTTAGATACCAGGATAATCGGTCTCAAGGGCATGGACACACTTTAAGGGAATGTTAATTATTAGTACAATTGTTGAGCTAGTTATCAGATTGCTGAGTTACTGGAAGACCCAGCCTACCTTCTGTTGATTTACTTTTGTAGCACACCTGTTGAGAAAGTAACAGTGATGTATTCAGACAACTTCAGCCTGTCACTGCAAATCTGAGAATCTATTTGCTGAAAGGGCCTGATAAGCTTGTAATGGAATACCCTGGAGGCATCTGGAGTGACTGTCAGGGATGGGTGAGGTAGGGATGAAGCACTTGCCTCTCCCAAGCTTCCCTGGTGATATGTTTTGGATAAGACTGAAATGCTTGTAGATTAGCTGTGGAAGGGTGTTCCCCTCCCCTTTGCCCCACCCAGACTATGAACATCACCTACACTTTTTTTTAGGAAATTGTATGTTCCCCCACTTAGCTATGGGAGTCAGCTATAGCTATGGGGAAGGGAACTTGCTCACCTGGGAGACGGGCTTCTTTTGGAGAGGCAACAGATCCCACATGTCTTACAGACACCTCTTGATCTGGTGAATGTCAGCATGTCTAACCTCTGCACTTCCTAGAGGGAAAGGAAAGGAAGTAACCCACCCATCATCACTGCATCACCAGTATCTTTGCCTGCAGGAAACTCCTGGCAATGATGCCCATTTGGGGGATAGAAACTTGGAGTCATGGGAGTTTGCATCTGAAATTTGAAGGTCTGGTAGTAGACACTGGTAGTGAGTGCTGTGACTTTGGTGCTGATTCTCCAATCATTTTCCAATCTGGGGTCTAGTAGTACATATTCAACTACAAACCTTCATGGAGAGTTTTTTCAGGTTTTTGAACTTTCATCACACTAATGATATGGCCCAAGATGATCGGTACTAAGTAAAGGACAAACTACAATGCGTTATCTTGTGATTTAGAGGTGAGACCTCTTGTAGCGAAAAAGTGACAGACTGATAAAATTTCCTCCAAACTCTTTTGACCAGTGTAACAATTCTTTTAGTTTAACACGTTTCTTCCCTTGAGCACAGACACCAAAAGCCTTTGAGTGTTTTTCCTGGTGTGATGTCTTCTTGACAGCTGTGCTCAGGGAAGCTAGAAAGGAGCAGAATTACACTATTAAATGCTCTCGAGGGTTTTGCTTCTATATTCATTTCATTTTGCTAATTCTTCACAGTTTCAATAATGTACTGAAATGAGTCCCATCAAAATGATGTTGGACACCTGGGAAAAAAACACATAGATCTGACTTTCATCAGTGATTGCATACATGTTTTTCATGTTTCTAAAACTGCTTTCAAGTGATGGTGTAGGCAGTAATGCTCCATGCTAATTTGGTACATCACTACACGACATAATGTAGCAATCAGCATTTCGGAATTCTAACCACATGGAGATTTCTCCATCAGTTTTCAGAAATAATTTTCTTCTTTCAGTGAGAACTTGAAGGAAGCAAACATATCCTGAGGGGTTGGTTTAATATGAAGATATATTGAGGCTCTACGTAATATTCTTGTCTTTCACTTGTTTTTGAAATAATAAATACTTTTTAAAATCTCCTCTCCATAGCATTGGTATAGTGTACTATTAGTATAATGTCATGTGGACAGGTTATTCAGCCAGATAACAGACAGATAGTGAAAGAGAACTTTTGCTCAGCTCTGTATTAGGTTATGATTTGATGTAACTAATTTAATAATTTTTACAACTTTTTTTATTAGGACATATCTAAGATGCTTCAAAAAGCAGCATTTGCTAAAAAGTCATTTTTCCAATCTGGTTTTCTGTAGAAAGCAGAAATGCAATTTAGGTCTCTGCAGACTTCTTGTTGAATGCTGAGAAGATAACTATTAAGAAATAAAGTGTTAATAAACGGCAGGATGAAAGTATATATACACACTTAGAAATGTTTTAGTCTTTTTTACAAAGTTAAGGTAAGTAAATAATTATTAGCTCTGTAGTATGTACCTCTAAAGACATTTTATTTACAAAACTTACTTTAAAAGCTCCTCATTCTAATGTAGCTGAAATCCCTGAAATAGATTATATAAGTCTTTAAAGTTAATTGGAGAGGCAACTCTTCTTTTGTTCAGTGTCTGGGATGGTCTCAGAACAGTTTTGAGACGGATTCCAAATTTTTCCCCATTGCTTGGTTTCGGGCATGCCCTTGGGGTGGTCCTGAGCCAACAAGAGGCAATGTCCATTTTCCTAATAACTGCAGACTTCTTGGCTGGGAAGTCCCTGCCAATCCTAGGCTCCTCGGCTGCTGAGGAGCTCCTCCTGGCACACAGCATGACAGGGCACAGGATGTGCAGCCCTTCAGCCAGCGCAGGGCTGGTCTGCACTTCTTGGAGTTCAGGAGTACCAAGCTGCTGACCACCAAGTCTGGGAAACCCAGCACACACATTGGCCAGGATGCTGCAGCTCCCTGTCACTGGTTACCTGCAGCTGGGATTCATTGGGGCTGGCTTGCTCCAAGCTTACACAGCCTGTGTGCCATGGCATGCAATCCATCCTCTTCTTCCTGTTTCTGGGAGGTTTTTGACATCTGAAAGCTTCCAGTTTTGTTACTAGAGAGCCCCAGCTGATTTCCTCCTTCATGCATGTTCCTCTTACTGTTCTGTCCCTTGTTTCATGGCTGTGTTGTGTTTATTTGAAATCAGGGCTTTTATACTCATTTTCAATGGTTCATTTATTCCTCTTTCATTTGCAGTTAAAGAACAATCCCAAGATCCATCTATTTAAAAGACATGGGTTTCAAAAGTCTTCCTAACATTTCTAAAGCCAAATATTTCCTCATACCTCATGACTCCAGAGGAACAAGAGCACAGGTATGGATGTACTTAAGAAAGACCTAATATTAACTAATTTTCTGCCACATGTGGGGGTTGTGCCCCACAATGCTATTTAAAATTGACCTTGTGAGTAGTGAGGTAGGGATGTTTTTTCTTGCAAAGATTTATCTCCATGTTTGTTCCCAGGGTTTTGCAGAGCTGTCTGTCTAGAATTTCCACATTATAAATGGCTCTTGTTTTGGTAAAGTTTGAATTATTTTCATTAGCTGGTCACCTGGGGCCTGACCAGAGTCAGGCTGAAAACTTCAGACAAGCACTACAGCTTTTGCAATCAGTCTCAGTCTCTCTCTCCTGTCATCCCCAAGGAAATGAAAGGCAGAAACGTTTATGCTTCAGGTTAATGTTTTAGAAGTGTTTGAGGCAGGAAGCAAATGGACTTATTCATAAGTTCCTTGAGGATGTTTTGTTTCAGTCGTGAGGACTGAAACTTTCCTGAATAAAGGCCAGTCAGCAAGAAGTGACCAGGGGCAGGGTCTGCCTTTGGATGTGCTCCAAGACCCGGGCACCTGGAGGGGATTCACTTTTGAGAGCTTTTCTGACAATCCATGCCTAACTTTGGCATGGGCTTTGGGAGCTCAGTCATAGAGGGAACTCATGTAAGCCTCAAACTTAGGCTAGGTTAGGAGAAACTGGAAATACCTAGAGCCATATAAAAATAGTCATACAGAAGTGAAAGGAAGGAGCTGGAAGATGCCTCTCATTTACCCTAAGGAAGAACCATATAATTTAATTGCTTACATAAATAAGGATCCTTCTGGAGGGTACCTCATTTTGAATATCACATCACATTTAGCAATAGACCTATCTTAAGCACCCAGCTTGCTCACTATTTTTTTCTTTGGGAAATCAAAACATTTCTTCATTCTGGGTCCTTGACAGGGTTCATACTGACAGTGACAACCCTGAGCAGAAGTTGTCAGGGACCACTTGCGGACAGTTGAAAATCTGCAACAGCTATCCAGTGAGAAGGTAGCTTTTGAGTCCCTGAAACTGGGCTATTAGTGTGTTGTAATTTTTGTGAGCAAATGCAAAGACTGAAATTTACTCCAATGGCTTACAAAAGATGCTGTTATTAGTGGTTTTTTCCACTAATGATCTACAAGGCAGGCTTTGCATTTTAGGAGGAAATGTCAGAATATTGATTATATTGACTGAAGTTTATTTTCCTGGGCATAGAATATTATGGCAAATAGTATAGGTTTACAATAAGAAACTTGTTTCACTTCTGACTGCATACATTGTTTGGTGTGTTCCTCTCTCTTTTCATGTTATTCTGATCATGTCTTGGTCTTGCAAATTCTAATTCTCTAAGACATTTCTCTTGTTAAATGAAGTAAGAGCAAAGTAAGGTCAAAACAAAGTGGTGCTTTTTTTTTTTCTATATCTATTTGCAGTTATAATGAGTCCTCTCAATTTCTACAATGAATCTGCATTGGAATTAGAGTTGAATTAAAATTTTTAACAAAAAAAAAAGTGGTTCATGACTGCTTTCTTACTGTGTGTCACGTGTGTGCCAAAGCCAAATGTAGGAGAGCAAGGGGTACATATTGCATAAGGAGCCCATATGAGGGAGCCCTGCAGCTTTCTCAGAAACCATTTTGTCACTACTTTCTTTGGAAGACTTCTTTTTTACATGTTTACCCTTCACAATATTTTGTGGGTTGACCTCTGATGTCTAAGTCTGGTTCTGCTTTGTATCGTTTGTCTCTTTGTGTATTGCTTTCTGTGTCTGCTCCTCTGCTTTGGTTGTTTTCCCTGTTAATTTTGCACTAAGGCATCCATACTATTGTTTTGGTCTGTAGGGCTGTGATCCAGGGCAAGATCTGAGCACAGATCTGAGCACCTGAAGCGCTATGAAAATATAACCTTTAGTGAAACAGTCATGCCTTACTTTCATAAAACACCCTACAGTATTAAAATCTCATTAACACACAGGAATTCTGCTCACAATTTTGTGGTTTCAAACAGAAGAACTTGCACTTTCAGAAATTTGTTGTTGTTGTTGTTTGACACACACTTTCCTTCTGAATTGTCAAACACCTCGGTGCCCTCTCATGACACCAGTAGCATGATGCTTTTCTTCCACACAGTCACATATAAACATAAAACTAGTATTTTCTCAAAATTTGTGCCTATCCAAGCTGTCCCCAGTCAAGGGGATGTTCTTAACGTGGTCACCATTGCCATCTTTCCTTTGCTATTTTAATGTGAATAATCTACAAAGTGAAAATCCATAATTTTTGGGAAATCTCTTGGTGTGTCAGAGATAAATTGCAACTCTCCAGGTAATTAGCAGGATCTGGATCAATTTTGTCAAGGAAAGAAAAAGTCCAGTTTATCCTCAGCTCTAATGATAAGCCACATAAAAAGTCAATCATCATTTTAATTTTCAAGAACAATAAAAAATTTATCAGATCTTCATGAGAGGCAATTTCTGAAGTGCTCATTTTGGTGCAGGATGTGTTTTGTCTGCATGGAATCTTTCAGTGAGTATTGGTAGATCTGGAGGTTGGCAAGGCAGAGCCTCCAGCTCCGCTCTCTTCATAGGTCCACCACAATTCTGATGCCTTTGGTAGAAAAGCCAGGGCAGAATCTCATCAAGGATGGTGGAAACATGGGGATAAGCCTTAACTCCAATTTATCTCTTCTTCAGTCGGTTAAATGATGACCTTAGCGACAGCTGGCATGCAACCTCCCCTTCCCTCAGAAGACTCAACAGATCATCTGCAACAATACATGGAATCCTTCCAATCTGCTCTAGCACATGGCCCCACCATCCTGCCTGCCTGTGCCCAGCTCTGACCTCCCAGTCTGCATGGCAGCGTGTAGTGGCTGAGTCTGCCCAGCCAGCTGGCTGGGGTGAATCAACAAGCTGGAATTGACAAAACATTTTTCCTGACATATTTAGAATATTTCACTGGGGAGAAATCTCTTGAGAGTCAACATCTGATTCTTCAGTCTGTCTTGGGAGATTAAAATAAAGGAGAAGGAAACGTTAAGTCATGCATATTGCGATTGAAAACAAACACAATGGGTCAGATTCCATCCTCGATTGCAGCCACACTGAAGTCTCTGTGGTTGAATCAGAGTAAGTGAGGACAGAGTTTGACCTGGTGCCTTGAAACTAAAATAATATAAATGATAGACAAGGACAAACCCATCTGCAAAGCTGCAGAGTATTCCATCTGAGGACCCTTGAGAGAGACCAAGATGTTATAATCAAGGGGGACTTAATTCCTCAAAGATGAAGCAAGATAAAAAATAATTATTTGCAAAAATAGTTTTGGCTGACTGAATAAGGCAGACTTTTGTCATCTAACAGCTATGCATACTGTGTGGCAAACGATTAAATAAACAGATTGCTGCTCAAACAACTTGCTTTCAATTTGAGATGCCAAAGCCACTAGAATAATCTCTACCACTAAAAGAAAATCACTTGGTCACACTGTGGCCACACAGAAGGCCCTGTTCATCAGCAGGGTTTGCTTGCAAGATGTTTTTTGTGGAAGAAGAAAACCACACCTGCTCAGTGCAGACAACACTGGGCTGACTGAAGGCACCCAGACCTCTCCTTACTCAAAGGGGTTTTGCGTTGATGAAGTGAGATTTCATGCACGCTTGTTTCCCTCCAGTCATTCTGCCTTCTTTACTGAGGCTCTGACAGTAGCTGGATTTTAAAAATCCTGACTTCTGCATACACAAAACCTATTTTATAGCAATCTTTCATAGCAATTCAGCCCGAGAGAGGTGTGCAAATCACACATGCTGATGCCAAGAAGTGGAAACCATAGAAACAACATGAAAATTTATTCGTTCTTGTATTACCTGTGACCTGAGTGGGCCCGTCCTGAAGCTCCTGTGCAGTCTCTTGCCTGTTTATGTTCATACCCATCTGTTAGCATGGCACTGCACCCACTCACCAGACAGTCCATCATGTTCACTGGAGCTGATGATGGATCTGAAATGGCAGCCTGCATGACTTTATAAAAGGCTGTGATTTAGTGCATGTCCGCACATGTAGTGTCTTTGGAGCTCTGTATAGTATCATCCTATCTGCTTAATCTCACTGTCCAAGGGTTCGGATTTTTTGTTTTGTTTTGTACTTTCTAAGCGCCTGCTCTGTCATCTGCGTACCACATTGCACTTCATATTCATCAAAGGTATTTAGCACTCGACAGGGTGAGTGTTCTAGGACTCTAAGATTTCTATCAAAACCATCATCCTTCTCAAAGCAAGATCCTGTATTTGCCTCATGCATAAAAAATACAGGATTTTTTCAGAGTCTGCCAGTTCAGAAAATGCAGTTGATAACTGTTTTTCTTTTTAGTTCGGAGCCTTGTTTTATCCTTATTAAGAGCCGTCAGAATTGTACTTAATGAAGAGAGAAGTAGCTTCAGTCCATAGTAAGTGAGAAAAAAATCTCATCTGCAAGGAACCTTCTCAAAAATTTTTTGTGCACAAGGAGAAGAGACTCCACCAGCTCTGCAGCAAGGAAAAGGAAGTTATATGTTTGGTCTTCGAATATTTGCTTTGGTTTCAGCGTGGCTCTGTGTGCAAGTTTAGCCTTTGGCATATTTCCATCATACCAAAATACATGGTTTCAGAAGGAAGCTGAAACTTTTGCTCTGGATTATTTTACCTGTGCTATTAGACGGTTTCTGAGAGCAGCATAGGGTGCTACCCTGAACTGGACCATCCTATAGCTTTTATTTCATTTTCTCTCATATGATACCGCCTGTGACAAGCAGATATATTCAAGGTATAAACTTCAAGCCTTATGATTTTTCATTTTCCTCACCAGACAGCAGACAGCTCTCTAAAGTGCAGAGATGGGTCTCTCCAGAGCTGCAGCCAAACTCATCATGGCTCTGGGGACCATCAGCAGCCGTCAGACCTCTGTTCTGCCAACTAATAATGCAGCCAGTGGCACAGAGACAAAATCTGGCCCCAGGAATGCTGCACAAATAACACCTGAGATTTAAACTGTGTAAACTTGTGTGCACACTTCATGCACAGAAGAAATTGGAGAAATGGAGGATAATTCGCAATGTTTTCTTTATTCCATGAGGACCAGTGGGGAAGCGGCTGCAAGAGCCTTTTCAAAACCTCTTCCTAAGGATTGTCTTTGCAATTCCAGTTGCTTGGCCAGCTCTCTATGGAAGAGGCCATATAAGTATAGCTACTTCTTTTATGCCAGACCAGCACTGAAAAGTCTAGTTCAGAAACAAGAAAATGAAAGACAGTAAAATACAAAGCATTCTGTTAAAGGACCCCTATCATATGGATGAAAATCCAAAATTTCTGCTAATAAATGTCCATTCTAAGTTTAAAAAAAAAGAAGCAGCTATATCAGTTCTGAAACACCTGCTGTGCACACATATTTCCCATCTTCTTATTGTAATGATAGGATTCCATTGCATCCCACTCATCTTCTCAGCTGGAGAACATGCTCACCACTGGCCGAAGATTTTCTGCAAAAGCATATATGTATTCGGTTTTTCTCCTACCTTGCACACCCCGTAGAAGCATATGTGAACAAGAGCAGTAAAAACAAGGCCATTCTTAAGGATGGATAGGAAGGAAAAAATAGAATTTGTGTTTAAATCAAAAGAAATCTGGGTTTGATGTCAGGACAAGCAGACCTACTGGTGTCTCTTTACAGTACAGGAAGAAGATGAATAGCCAGACTAGGTCTGTATGATTACAATTACTTTTTCATAATTCTGAAAGCTGATGAAAACTCTCTGCACCACGCCCTCAAGTGTTGAATCTAGACAGAAATAATGGGATGGATAGTTGAGAATTACCTTTCAATAGCTAAATACCAATAATCTGTCAAGTAAATATCAAGATCATCTCCAGGAGAAGCATCTGGGCTTTTCAGATTGGAGAAAGGCACACACATTCTCCTCACTGTTTGTTCCTCACTGGTCTCTCATAAGTCTTTTATTACAAGAGGGTACCAAGCTGGATGAAGTATCCTCACAGTCTGTACAAGTCCTGGGTTTCTCAGTCCTTGAAGCTATGCCACAGCTCTGTGGTGAAGTTATAAACATCATTTCTCAAAGCTAACCTGGCATCCTCTGCAGCAGGACCCACTCAAAGTGGCTTACAACCTGACTGAGTGGTTTTTCTCAAAACCACCTGGTTTTTGAGCTGCCCATCAGAGAAAAAAATAGCATTGAACCCCATGTGTTGCCACCATACTCCAAATAATAAAGAATGGTATTTATAACAGTATAGTACATTTCTACTATGGAGGTATTTGTTTGTTTGTGTATAGATCACAGAAGAATTAGGCTTAAGAACCAGTTATTTGCCCTTTAGTAATAAAAGAAGCACAGAGCAAGCCAACCTCCTACTGACTTGCAGCACAATGTTACAGGTCTCCAGCAAATCCCAAACTTAGCAACAACTTCTTGGCAGCACTAGAACTCTCCCCTGTTTTATCCTGGTGTAGAAGAGAGAGTGCACCATTTTGTGACAAAAAGCACCCCTGTAATCAGAACTGGTGACTATGCAAACAGCAAACCTGAAACCACCACCCTGATAGCAGTCTTTGTGTGTGTGCCACTCCACTTAGCATTTGGTGTGATGCTAGGGCTCCTGCATGGACTGTCTGTAAAATCCTGGCATAAACCAGAGGCAGGAACAGCTGTGAGGATGCTGCAAGCTAAAAGATGTGAGTGTGTGCATTTGTTTGCATGTATGTGCATAATCTACATCTCTCTCTACTGATTCAACATAGAGAGCTTGATACATTTTCCTCCAAAGTCTTCCAAAAAGAGCTCTGCTTTGATCGTGAAGGAGAACAGCAACAGCCCACAATCCCAGAAACATCTTCTCTGTTGAATGGGGTGATGTGAATATCTTCTGCAGCATGAAAGTGCATCTGAGCAAATCACCTTAACTCTAGGATTAATTAATATTAGAGTAAGGGTCAAAGATGAGGATTGGGCTTTAAAAAAACATATTCACACAGTAAAAAAATTCTTCACCAAGTTTCCTGTTGAGCGCTTGCACTTCTTAACTTACTGGCTTCAGAGTCTATCCAAGTGTCGCCTGTTGAAACTGAGCTAGGCCAACTTTGTTTATTAAGACTGACTTCACTATAACAGTGAAAAGTCATTGGTATGATGTCAAAAGAAATGAAATTTTCTGTCCTACAGACCTAGGGCAGATTTAGATGGAACTCTTACAGGATATCTTTTCTCTATAAGCAGATCTCTCTTCACAGGACTTTCATGGATGAAATCTTTCTCCTAAAGATCCCAATTTTTCCCTGAATCTTGGTAGAAATGGGAATTAGGAACAAAAGAGAAGAACAGATAGATAGTGTGGCCATTTCTATAAGAGGCTAAAATGGTTCACTGAAACTTTCTGAATAGTGTGGTTATATTGCCATTTCTTGTCCAAGGACCAAAATAACAATCTTAAGCGATCTTTTCCCATCTGCTCCTGATTTGTCTTCTTACCAATCCTGATTTCCATCAAAATATGTCAGGGGACTGAGGAGTTTCTCAGATGATGCATCAAGAATGAAGAAAGCCTGTTTCAGTAGCATGAGTACTACTTTCTCTGGTGTGGCTTTTGTCAGTAGTGGTCATCTCTCTCTTGGATGTGGTGACAAAGACTAACAAGCTTCCTCCTGCCAGTAAGTGGAGAGCAGAGGCTGATAAAGGGGATCATGTGCTGGGAAGGGAATGAGTTTTAAAGTAATCTGGGCAATGACAGGCTTGAAGGCTCTGCAGCTTGTAAGCAGCATGGACACTCACTGACCTCGCTTTCTTTGCCTCATTTCACCTGATAAATGAGTGTGGTGCATTGGGAGTTCAGGTCTCCCCGCCCACGGCAGTGCAAATCACTTCAGTGAAGGGATAATTGAGTAAGTGAGAGGATTTGCTCAGAGACCTTTCACGTGGTTGCAGTTGCAGAGGGCAATCACTTCCCCAGTCTGTCTGGGCTCTGAAAGGTAAGTCAAATGGAGATCAATGCCAGCACTGACAGAATGACTAGAACTGAAAGGAGAACACCCCACAATGAAGAGGCAGACCCACAGCTGAAGTCAGCTGTGCTCTGGGGCTGGACTCGGCCCCCACCACGCTGGCCAAATGTGTGGTCACACACCCTCCACATGGTGCAAGTGCATGTAGATACAGCTCCTATTTCTTTGTCCAGGAAATCCCAGGCAGAACACAGCAGCTCACTGAACCCCCTGCACATGCACTGTACAGATGGCCAGCACATGTGCGATAGGCATGTCAGGCTTGCTGGGCATATGCAGATAACTGTGGCAGATCTGGATGCTTGGCTGCATCAGGAAGCATGAAGGAGTGGAGAAAGAGAGAGAGACGACAACTCTCCTACTCGTCTCTGTAAATCAATGGTGCGCTATAATCATATCCATCTGCTGTGGAACCCAGCCCTAAAGCACGTGTTTACCATTTACATACATTTTTATAAAAACCCAATCACCTGCTAACTACAGATTTTGTCTAGAAACAACTCAAAATTGTTTTAGGAGTGTGTGTATGCTGTCACAGTGGAGCAAAGTGGAGTGCCCATGTGGATGAGGCGGCGGTGCCTGCTCCTGCTCACGCTGTCGGGAGTCAAAAGACAAGGCTTGTGCAGACACACACCAGTCACGTTCCTTGGTCATGTAAGTGGGCATTTCCCAAGGGCCTCTGAGTGACATGAAGGCTGTGCAGCACCCAAGGGTCCAGAGCAGAAAAAGTGCTGAAGTTCCCACTTACGAGTTAATTGGACAAAAGCCCTCAGGTTTTCTCCTTTGAAGTTTTGAACTGTGAGCGATTTTTGTTTGGGTTTTCTTACAAGGGTAAAAGAAAAAGAGAAACTGTCTTGCACTCTACTCCATTCATTTGGGAAAGGTAATTTCAGGGTTTTTACAAGATTCAAGGTGATGTGGAAGTAAATCAAAAAAAGTCACTTGGTATCCTTACAGAGCAGTTCAGGTTTCAGTACAAAAATAGACAGTTCAATGTGAAACCAAAACAAATGTTAAACCTTGAAACCTGTATAAAGTGAAATTGTCATCATCCAGTCAGTTTTTATTCTAAGCACCCTGGCTCCTAGAGAAGTCAATAAGCAATGAAAGTGCTGAGCTATTAAAGGATTCAGCCTATAACTGTGTAGGACACGATCTGCACAGACTGCTGGTTATGGTCATTCTTCATGACAGTCATTCATTATATTCAAATGTAACTTAAACATGTGCCAGAAATTTTGGAGAGGATAATCCTTGGAGAAATGGGCTCAGGACCAAATCTCTACATTAACGATGATCCTTTAGAATAAAATATTGTTAAACTATTAAACTAAAATATTTGTTTCAGACTATGAGAATATGTGAGTCTCTCCTTGGCTGTCACCTCTTAAAGAATGGGATGAAATTTAAGTTTCATGAACATTAGTGCAAGTAATTCAATACTATAACAATAGCAAGCCTGTACTGTTACAGCTAGTGAAAATTCATGATGAAAGAGTTGCATGTCCAGACACAGGTTTTATTAAGGATCTGGTTCTGCACACACATTTATCCAAGTAAGTAACTTTTAATATTTTGATAGATTCAAAGAAATCAATAGCTCTATTCACAAAGCAGAATGGATTTACATGCACTGCATACTTGAAGATGACAAGGGATAATTTCATGTTTATGCTAATCTGTAGAATTTAGGCATACCTGTGGCTTAAAAACTTCTTGAGAGTTATTTGTCATTTTTCAATATGTCACCTTTGTGGTAAACTCTGTAATATCAAATATAATGTCATAAAGAGAAGTGTAGCCCAAGACTGAAAAACAACTACTGGTCTCTGTCAAAACTGTCAATAGTTCCAGAGTCTTACATGTTAAAAATGTCAGAAAACTGTCATGCTGTCCACTAATCATTATATATGGTAAAAGAATTATTTTACTGGTTTATTGGCATTGCCTTAAAATAAATAATTTGCTGTGGCTAAAAAAAATAAGGCAATTTAGCTGATTGATGAAAATAAAATTAACATAATGAAACATTATGAATAATGTGGCTGTTGTGCAGCTTTCTGTGCCAGTGCTGTGTGGGAACAGACTGGGCAGCAGGGAGAACATCTGACTGTACAAATCCTGCCTTTGACCCAGAGTCATGCTGCTGCTCATCCCAGCCTGGGTGGTGAACAGCCTCGATCTGCAGCTTCTCTGCCCTGGCTGCTGCTGCAGCACAAGGCTGTTATTCAGGACAAATGCAGGTCTGGGTTCAGTAAAAATACTGCCTGCATCCCTTCTGTGAAGCATATTGAGAAACTTATGTGAAGGCTTCAGCTTTAGCTGAACCAATTGATAGAGCTGCTGCTTCTCGCTCTGGGGCACAGATCTCTTGCAGTTTTCCTGCTTGCTTGGCTGTTTTCCCATCCGGGATGTTGAACTGTAGTTTGAGACCAGAAAACTGGGACCCTGAGGAGGCTGGCTCCTTTCTGACTCTATTCAGCTTGAAACCTTTCCTCCCCTCACTGTACCTCATACCCAAAAAGCCTGAGATGTTTCTTTGAAGACTCGATCCTTTCCTTAGACAGGCCTCTTCTTCCACACTTGGCAGCTATAAGAGTTTCTACCTCCCATCTCTCAGATTAGGGTTGTACTTCTTCCATGCTGCTATTTCTGAACATCAGTTAATTTTTCTTTGTGGGTTGTAAAAACAAAATAAAAAAAAATGTTAGAAAGAAAATTTTGGGTGAGTTTGTGGTTTAGGGTTTTTTTCTGTAGATTAAGATGCTGGGTTGGTAACGTCCTCTTTGATAGTCCTTACGGAGGACATGTGTTCACCTTCACCCCGGCAGCAATTTTCAGTAGGAACTTATTTGTGTAAAAATTCAATAAATATATTAACAGCAATCTTTACTGGTTCTCTGGCTTGCTATTATCAGTTAGTATGCTCAAGGCATCACAGAACACATGAATATTAAACAGCAATTGTTAACATTTTGATGTTTTGTCAGCACTCTGTGTCAAAACATCTTCCTACTGGGATGCAGCCTGATGACACTGTGTCAAAACAGAATATCATCACCCCGTGCTAAAATGCTGCAATGTGATGACATTTAGATCTACATGCTCCAAGAGCTACTTGTACCACAGAGGCAAACCTTTCTTAAACCGGTGGTGGCATCTGGCTGGAGAGCAAATCTGTGAGGTAAAGATGTAGCATATAAACTCTATATAAGAAAGGCAGAAAAGATGTTTAGCAGACAGCAAGAGCTGGTACAAAAGTTCAGAAGACAAGATTTTTAGCACTGCATAATAGGCATTAAAATACCCATAATTATTTTTCAGCCCAGGGTAAAATCACCCTTTTCAACATAGTCCCTGATTATTAGTAGCAATTATTACCTGGATAGTCCCACTTACTTCTTGAAAAACTGATGCTAAAAGTGTAACTTCCATTAAAATTTACTTTTGAAAGGGCAAGCAAATTCATTAGATTCTTTTACTTCTATTTCTTTTCTTTGTACCACCAACCCTGTCAATAATTGAAACAAACTGAGAAATTAAAATGATGCCCTGAATGTTTTAAAGTTAGTGTTGGAGGAGAGTAGGATATCAGACTATGGAAAACAAAACTTCTGAATGAAAAACATAAGAAGCATCAGATTCCAAAGGTCTATTTTAGATTAAGAAATTACGAACTTCTAGTTTATGTTGAAAACCAAACTAAAATATTCTTAAGAGGTGTTGTGAAAATACAAACTACAATAAGAACATCTGAGGGACTGGAAATATGTTTAATATTTAAATATTTAAAATATTTTTGTGGCTTCTTCTGTTTTATTTAAAATACTTGGGAAGTTCTGACTGATGGAAGTGAAGGAATAGAGGTCTACCCTTTCATCAGAAGCTTAGTATTTTATAATTTTAGAGAATTACTGATCATCCTAGGCCATGAATTCAGAAAATGAATCAGTCATACAGTCTTAAATAGGACCAAGCTCTGTGAGTTCTATATGTCTCTGATTCTAATGGTTCTTAAAGAAACTTCTCCAAGCATGTACCAGACTAAAGTGACAATAACAAATCTTTAGCTGACAGTGCTGCACTTCCAGCTCCTACTAAAGTCTTCAGGAACTGTAGCTGCTATGGCCCTCTTAGGACTGGGTCCCCCTTTTCTTCACACAAAGAAATTTCCTGAAACAACAAAGAAGTTTTAAGATTTAGTAATCAACATATGTCATATCATTTGAATATCATTTTTATGCATCCATTTCAAATGCAGACTGGATGTTCAGCCAATGATGCAGCTGGCGCTTTTCCAACCTAAACAGCCTGGTCTCTTCAGCTTTACCATTCTTGCAGGCTCTAGCAGATTTTGGAGGTAATGTGCAATCAGGTACGTGAGACCATATTACATATTGGCAAATTTCTCCCCATGGAAAATGAAAATATTATAGTCATAGCACATTATAGTTATTTTCAATGTGGTTAAATTTAAAGAGTGAATTAATCCCCAGTGTAATTCTATTGATTTGAACAGAGTTGTACAGGAACAAATATGGTCTCAGAGAAACACATCCATAAATATACTAAGTTACAGCGTTGCTCTTTCTGTATATTAAATTCTGATCCTAATTTCTGCTCCCTCCTATATATTTAACTGTGAAGCTACTCTATCAGCACTAATTACTCCTAATGAAATACATGTGTAAATGAGACAAAACATCTAGCTTTATAATTAGACCTGTGTTCCTATAAGAGGAGAGTATTTGGCCCACATCCCACACAACTGCCATCCTTTAACTCCCTGAGAAGTACTCAATGTCTGCATATAAAGTTCAGGGCTTTGCGGCAGTGTGATTGCCGGTTTGGCAGAAGGGAAGGAGGAGGGGATGGATACATCCATGGTCCCATGGAGGTGCTCCAAATTCGGATCTGGGATGTACTCCCAGTTCCTACACTACAAAAACTGCCAAATATACAAGCCTTGCCCTCCCACCTGTTTGAGACCACTGCTCAATGGGAATGCCTTGTATGTTTTCTGATCTTCGTGGAAGTCTCAGTTATTGGACAGCTTTGGTCTGCACAACTTATTTTTGTAAGAAATGTTTGGAAATTTAGGCTGTCCTCTTAAGCTCCTGACATCCTAGTTAATGATGGTATAAATATAGACTGCTGTTGAGGAAAGACAAGTACTGAAGTGCAATTAACCTTTAACAACCTATTAATGTACAAATCCAGAGTACTGTGAAAAAAAATCCATGCTCAGGATGCCCAGCAACTTTTTCTTTCATGGAATTATTATAATATTTTCCAAGACAGGTTTCACTGGGGCCATTATTTTAGCTTGAAAAAAATCTCCCTCTTCAAGCACCTCTGCAAGCAGAAAATGAAACCTCCTGTGAGAAATCACCTGGCAGGGCGTTACTGGAAACAGATGATATCCAAGAGGTCTTGGACACATCTCTGTGTGAGCAAAGATTTCTTTGCTGCCGTCTCATTCAGGGACCAGCAGGGAAGATTCCAAATAATGCCTTCATGCGTTGTCACCATGCCTTTCCACTTTCTTATCTTCCACATGCCTGTCCAGTATCTCTGCAAACTAAGCTGAGTATAATTCACTAGTGATAAAGCTTCAAACAGAAAGTAAGAAGGAGTAGAAGAGATTTGTTGGTTAGAGTTGATGAAAGGAGAGATAAAAGAAAGAAAAAAAAGACTAAGGATCAAAGACCTAAGTGAGAAAAAGCTATATAACCGTATTCCCAGTGACTTTTTAGATATGGAATGGAGCACACTACCAGGTAGCATATAAATGACAAAATGTACATAATAATCATCTATTTCATTGTCCCATGGCTAAAAACTTATTAAGAAGTTGATTACTCACCCACATATTTCGAACACCCTCAAATTAGATGACATAGGGAAGAAGAGTTTTTAGTGGTTTATTCTGTATGCTATATGTTTTTCCATGAATCAGAGCTGAGTTTCCTGTTCTCTGTGTGTTCAGTCATCGTGAGGGAAAACATAAACTTAACTGCATGCCCAAAGCTGCCCCATCCCATTGTGAAAGTGTGTGAACTAAGCAACGTGTTGGGGTTTTTTTCTGTGCACATCATTCTTTTTCTGTGGGGGAAACTGGGGAAAAAACATGCAGCTTCTCACTTTCCTCTAAGATTTGAAGATCTCTTTTTATGCATCTGTAAAGCTGTGGAAACATTTCCTCTACTTGTTAAGTATATGACTTGACAAGAGGCCTGTGAACTGGATCAGGCAATTCACTACAGGCAATTCTCAGAGATCCTCTACTTTGTGTTCTGGGGAGATGAACAGCACCTGAAGGAGATGAGAATGGCATTATAGGAAGCAGATGATGGCTGGAAGCTCTTGGACATGTCCTCATGTGAGTACTTGCCCTGGCATGTGCCACCACATTCCCAAGGGGAAACTGAGGCTGTTCTGTGAAGCAGCAGCATTGACTGTATCAACACCCAGGCTTGTAGTATTACCCAAAACCAAGCATCTGATAAATTAACATACTGGACTCTTTGCAATGTTAGATTGTGGTGGAATGACTGACACAGTGAGGCTCCCAGTTTGCTGTCTTCCTTGGTGATAAACTGAATTCTGATCCTGGTGAATTCCAGTACTTTTTGTACCTTACATCTTCTCTCTGCAGACATATTCCTGAAGGGTACCATTTAAAGTCTTCTTATAGTGAAAAACAAAGAAAAATATAGAAACACATCCCCTACAGAAGCATAGAACACAGTTTATAAATTATAAACACCAGCACAATAGATCAGAGAAGGGTATTGATAAAAATAAAGTAATTTTTGGAGGGATTTATCTCTTCTAACCTGCACTATCTGAAAGTGGGGTACTGCAGTGACAGTTGTCTGGATTATTCACTTCTTCAGTAGACTTTTTTTTGTTGTTCACAGTATGCACATGGTGTGCATGTTTCTGTACGTGCTTGTGTGTGTGTGCGTGCACATGAGGGAACCCCAACACACAGGTAGATTTCTGATACCAGTCTCCTGTGGCCATACACAAGTCCAGCTGCCCTAGTTTTCTGCTGAAGTTTGGCCAGGTTTCACCCCCCAGGTGGACAGTGGCAGATTTCAATTTTTCCTTGGGTGTCTCACTGCTACTCATCCCCACTTTCCAAGAAAGATGTTGCCTGCTTAACTATCAGGTTTTTTTGGTGGAAAGTACCTAAATTAAGTATTAAATATACTGTTCCATTGATTTTGCTATGACCTGCAATTTGTCAAATCATTTATTCCTCTGCTGTAAGCAAAAAGCAGTATGAGATCTCCTCCCAGACAAAATTTCTGCTGAAGGGCTTGGTATTCAGGAGGTGAACTTACTGTGGCTGTAGTGAACAACAGGTTATTTAATCACTGAAAATTTACATTCCTGCAATTTGTCAAATCATTTATTCCTCTGCTGTAAGCA
Source organism: Corvus brachyrhynchos (assembly GCF_000691975.1). Lineage (NCBI taxonomy): Eukaryota > Metazoa > Chordata > Aves > Passeriformes > Corvidae > Corvus > Corvus brachyrhynchos. The sequence continues at coordinate 15,216,097 of NW_008239110.1, forward strand.
AAAAGCAGTATGAGATCTCCTCCCAGACAAAATTTCTGCTGAAGGGCTTGGTATTCAGGAGGTGAACTTACTGTGGCTGTAGTGAACAACAGGTTATTTAATCACTGAAAATTTAAATTCCTGCTTCTGCTTTTTCTCCAGTATTTGGGGAATATTTTACAAACTGTGAGAAGGGAGGAGGCATTTTTAAATCACATCCATTTTAACAATTTAGAACATTTTAATCCCAGCCACTGACCTTGCCAGAACACTGATCAGAACACTCCAGAGCATTAGTAAAATATATATGCAGAGATGATTTTTGCAACATGAGGTCATCCATAATGCTAAACTTTCCACCACCGGCACAAACATACAAATACAAGTAGACAAATGAATGCTTACATTTTTGTATGTTATATATATTTTCATACTTTTTAAATAACAACATGGGGAAGATTTCAGGGAATAGAGAAGCAGCTAGCCTGGATAAATCATTAAGGTATAACTCACAGACTGTGGATTAGGATGTATATTCTACCAAAGTGACTGCTGTTTTGATGGCTGAAACAGTTTGCTGCTGGTTTGGGAGAGAGCAAGAAAGTAGTGGCACAGGGTACTCATTTGAATAATGCCCTAAATCAGTCCCATATGTTGACCCTGTGACCAATCCTTGCTGGCAAAAAAACCCAAACAAATCAGTGGTATTTTTCAAATGGCTTCCAAGCAAGCCTCTGCATTCACCTAACCCAGAGTATACACGCACACAGAGCACTTTGCACCTGCATAAATAAGGCATTTTCCTTTATTGATAGCAAGGAAAAAAATCCTGTTTTGATTCATGCATAGAAAAATAATAGTGTATATAATTAATACAGCTTGACCAAAGTATTAGATATGGTTGTACAGATACCCTCCTATTTTTCTACCTCTAACAAACAGAGCATTATATAAGGCTGCAATCTTATTCCACGTGTGCTTTGCAGGGAATTGAGAAAGACTGGCATTTAGCTACTACCTTTGCTGAATACTCATCTCCTCCCTAAATTGAACTAAAATACATTGAAGTTCAATGTCTAATGACTGAACAGGAGCTGACCAAGCTTCAAAATTGGCTACTTATTCATAGATGTTTCTATGTATGAAGATGGTGCCAGTTCAAGGCTCTTCAGGCAGCACATCAAGAACACAGTTTCTCTTTCCCAAGGCTAAGGCCAAGGAAACTTCTGCCAGGGAAAATAAAGTGAGGTATGGAGAAAAGACCAGTGTGGTGAAGAACCAGAAATGACTCCTCAAGAGCTGAGCTTGCTGCTTCTGGTAAATGGGGAGACCACATCTGATGGAAGCAGAGGACATGACTGCCAGGAGAAGCTGCCACCACACACACTGCTGCCCCTCTTGTGCAGCAGCTGCTAACCTGCTTGTAAGGCCTTGTCATGGGTAACTAGGCTTGGCTACAGATTGCTTATCTTTCCTGAGCCTCCATAGGCAAACTGAGCTTCTGCCTAGAGCTAGATCTGCATTTTGAGGCATTTTCTTGTAGCTACAGTCAAGGATTGTAGCACAATAAAACCATAACACTAACTGCAGGACACATAACTACAGAACAGTAAAGGTTGTTCCTGCTATGATGACCTCAGAGTCTGCAAGCAGTGGCCACAGATAAATACAATATAAATCTGGGAAGGTTATAAGGGGACAACAAAATAACTGTGGTCAATATAACAACTACAGATCTTTGCAGTCCTCTGCAGGCATCATCACAAAAAGTGAAGGTTTGAGGAAGTTGAAGGAGTGCATTGGGTTTTTGTGGAGAGTCTATCACTGATTAAGACAGTGGACATGCTTGTACTTTTTACTAGTGGCAAAGAACAGCTCTAGGAATTTGTGGGGTGATATAACCCCAGGGGGTAGAAATAGTCATTAGTCTACAAGGAGTTTAGATGGCAACTGAAAACAAGAATGAATATATGAACCACGGTCACAAGGAAATTCTTTGTCTCCCTTCACTTGGGAGGGAGGCCTCCGAAAACTACAGCTGGGCTAATTTTATCTGTAGGGATTACAGCTGGTTTGCTTCCCAATAAAAAGTTTGCATTTCTCTCTATTGAGAATATGGATATTTTACATCACCTTCATAAGTGCTCTAGAACATTTCCAAATTTTGCACTACTCCAGCTTAAGGAACATAAACACACTATTTCAAGATGTAAAAGCAAATTACATCAGAACTATTGTTTTCAGAACCTCTCTTTACATTCATAGACACACCAGTCATAGGTGTGACTGGTCATGATTTTGGCAGAGAAAATGGCAATTCTCATGTGATCTGAGTGTCTGTAAATTCTGCTTTGTCATATATCTACAAGCCCAGTAATTCTTTCATGCTCCACACCTATGCCATTCTATGTTGCTTTATTCCAGTGAGACTTTGTACATTTTAAAACTACTATTTGAACAGTATTCTTGTTAACATTTTCCAGTAACACTTCCAACTATAATAAGGGTTTCCCTTGGAATTCCCTAGGCAGAGGAGTGTGTGATGCACGCACAGAAAACCTGATGTGCCCAGGCTGCATCAGACCAGTCATGTTTGCCCTCTACCAATAAGTGCAGTGAATCTGCCATGGGCAGGTGAGCAGCTCTGCCCAGGTCATTCATCTGAACCTGTGCAATAAGCCTGACACATCCAGCCTGCACTGGACCCATTGAAAGTTTTCTCTGTATGCAGAAAGCCCTCTTGTGTTTTGCATACCCAACAGCACATCTAATCACTGGTAATTTTGCAAGGGATGAAAAATTTTGTCCAACATTGTCGACATTTTCTTCCTGAATAAATTTCAGACTATAAGAAGCGGATGTGTCTATAGAAACACAGGTCTGGGTGTAACTGCACAATGACAGATTGATCTGTGCTTGGTTCCTCTTCAGGAGTGTACAGCTTCCCAGGCTGATTGCTGGGGTCAGCAAAGAGCACAGCTTCTGCTTCAGCTAATGGGTGTGACAAACCAACGGACAGGCGTCCCCAATCAATAGCTGCCCATATGCCATAGAGTACTACAAATTTTTTTTTCCAAGAAATGCTCCTCTACATATCCTTAACTGGGTCAAATGCCTGCTGGATACGCCTGTCTTCACTGAGGGTGGAAGTGACCAAGACAAGTAATTTAGACTAGACATACAACTTTGAAGTGCCTAAGAACATTAATCCCTTCATTGTTTCCTAAGAAACTGGGTCATACACATTCAGTGCCTCTCTCTATTTGTTTCTATATGTGTCTGTCATTTCTCCTGCTGCCCATTGGTTAACTCCAAGCAAATTTGACAGAACGACCGAAGTTTCAAACAAAATTACATTTCTGCAAACTTTGTGGAGTCAGTGGCTTGGTAATGGAGGTTAGCCCAGTTCAAGGACTAAACAAAAAGCTACAGTGTAAGAGTAGTAATTATCTACTTGGTTTGGTCTGCCAGCTGGCCAGTCAGGACACATGCATGGACTGGCCAGTCAGCATTGGAACTGATACAGCTCATACTTCAGCTTCTTTAACCAAAATCCAGTAGACAGAGAGGCATGGGAAAATAGGTAGCATGGAAGAAAACTGCATATATTGCAGCAGTTTGAAGTCATAGGCAATCTCGGGTTATTGCAGTGAAAGTGCACAGACAGACATACCTGATAAACGCATATGGCCTCATCAATGGTTCATCACAGAGCAATTTGCACTTGAATACTGTGACACATAAAAGCCGCGTTTGAAGTCTACATACTCTCTAATGTATTCTATATAATAGGCACTCTTGTATTTTATATAAAAATATACATTATATAGGTATGAGCAAGTACACAGATAATGCATATGTACTTTCTATATGTGCTGCATAAATACACACAGTCGGTTACAGCTTATATCATATACTACCTGAACTCAATGCAGTAATGCACCACATAGCATATACTGTGCTATGCCACTATAATACCCTGTCACATATGTATAATATAGGCAGCCATGGTATTGATCTCTGTTCTTTGAATCAAATTCATAAACCTGTTTCCTAGAGTTCGAATCAATGTACAAGGGGGAGAGGAATTCATGATTTGAAAATATTTTTTCTTTCTTACACTTAATGTAGTCAATGGTTGATAGAAAAGAGAATATGAGGAAGAGAAGACAAACATACTTGTCTCAAATACAGATATGGATTCAACGTTTGTAATGATCTGTAAATGGGATTATTCTAAATCAGGTGTTTAGATGCTTCTATCATTTTGTCCAGCTTTCCTGAGATGATGGAAAATTATGCTAGTGGCCTCAGTAGAAATAAGAACTCAGCCAAGACTTACTGCTCTGGAAAAATCCAGCCTTTGGATGCCATTGGCTCAGGTTTGGAGGGCCAGAATATCTGCCTCAAAGCCAGGCATGGGATACACAGATATACACCTGGCAGCTGCTGAGCCCCCAGCAGAAAGGAGAGAGGAACTGTTACATCTGAACTTCTGCTTCCAGGCATGATGGAATAAATACACATTTGTCTCCTGGTGCTAAAGATGTTCCTTCTGCTGGAAGCTGCACGGCAGGATGAGAGATGCTTCCCTGTGGCTACACAGCAGAGGTAACAAAAAGCTCTGCATACTCGAGTAACTGTGCTTTCCTAGGTGAAGCAGCTCTTTAATGTTACCCTTTAATGTTACCCTCTGCTGCAATGTGAGTCAGATCAGGTCTGGCTGGTTATCAGCTGCTGACCATGAAGGAAGGGTGGAGAGGGTTTTGTGAGAGTCTCAGCCTGCTGCCTGTGGCATGTCTGTCCAGGAAGCATTTGAAGGAAACTATTGAGTTTGGTACTTGCTGGGTGGTCCAATAAGTTTGACATTTTTCATGCACCTTATTTCCACTACAACTGCATGGGTTTTTTTCCTTCAATATAATAATTTTCCAATTTAAGAATTGTTATGAAGATCCTTACTTTTTTTTTTTGTGCCTTCCATTCTCTGCCACTCTCTGCCCCAGACTTTCAGGAAGAGAAAAACAAAGGAACTGCTGATGGAACCTTTTTGATGTATCTGACTTTTGAGTTTGCTTGGAATGCTGATAAAGGCTACCAAATTTCCCAGGCATCTGGAAAGAAAACAGAGATATTTCTTTGTCTCTTTCTCCTCCTTGGATAGCATGCCCGTGTTGGCTGGTGTTTGTATTGTTAACTATCATGCCATTATGATAAATTAAATCTTTCTTATGGCTGTTCAGTGAGGTGAGACATTTAATTGGTTTATTTAATGAATAAATAATAGCCATTTAAAATATGACCAGATGCTTGGCTCGTGTGGGTTGCCAGTCTTAACCATCATCCTTTCCTTCTCTGCAGAGGAATGTGGGCATCTTCACTGGGTGTTTTTCAGCAGCACATTCAGGCTTTGAAAGAACTCCTCTCTCCTCAAACTCTCACTCCCTTTTGTTGCTTCAGTTTCCCTGAGTTGATTGCAGCTGCAATCTTTTCTTTCTTCCTTTTTTTTTCCATAGAAAAAATTTACACATAGCAATTTCACCCATGTTATAAACCTCTTAAGAATACAAATCTGCTTGCTTGGAGATGCTTTTTGGCCTGAGTTGTGGTGAGAGGAGTTGAAGGTCATAGCAAATGCTTCTGGCTTGCTAACCTAACACCCTGTGGCACCCCTCTGATTTTTAAGATTTCAGTAAGATTAATTTGAAGGAGGTACATTTCATGAGCCTCTTTTAGTAAAGTCACTCATGTGACTGTGGTTATTTTCCTTTTTGAACAAGAGCCAGCTTTTTCTTTTTCTTCGAGAGTAAAGATATATTATAGCTGCACCCATCAACTGCCTCTGTTGATGTCCAACAGAAGACAGGGTTAAAAACATCTGGAGTACTATTCATTACTAAGTAATCTGTGAGCTTGTTTCCATTTCTCCTTGAGTCAGGAGGTTGACAAAGCAAAAGGTCACAGCCCAGCCAGGCTGTTTTGCAACACTGAATGTAAAGTGCATTGCACTACATTCACATAAGGTGCCATTGCCCATTTATTGGTGCTATGCAAAGTTAGACTCTGTGAAGCAAAATAAATGTGACATTTCTGTTGCGTGAAACAATAGGACTGTCTCTGCTCACAGGAACAAGGGGCCATTCTCATCATAGCCAGGACTTGCTGAGGTGTTTGCTGTGAAAAATATCCAGTGCTGGGATCAACAGCTGCAGAGAGAACTCTGGATTTTGCCCAGATTTGGTGGCATATTCACCCCAGGGGCCTCAAAAGGATTGGGAACCTTTTATAGATGATGTAATTCTGTGCCTCTACACTGATATTGTGTGTGTGTGCCTCTGCACTGTCACAGCTTCCACAACTGCAATGTGGTGCTTGCTCAGACATCACCCTTGCCGGGTGCAAGTGGGTCATAGTAATGTTGTTGTAATGTCACAGCCATGCAAGTGCTTCATTGTGAGCCCAGGTCTCATTTTCCTGGTCTAAGAAGGATCAGAGTGGATGTGCAGCATTGGTGAGGGCCAGGACAAAATTTCCTTTGACTTCAGTAAGGTAGGATATTTGGGGAAATCAATTAGCTGGGTTTTTTTAGTGTTTTGTTTGTTTTCTGTGGGATTCTTTTTGGTTGGTTGGTTTGGTTTATTTGGGGGCTTTGGTGTTTGGGTTCTTTTGTTTGTTTGTAGTTTAGTTAATTGGTTTTTTTTCCCACAAAAATCAATATTGTAACTAAATCATATTCGGATAAAAAGTGTTATAATTTTGCTATAGCAGTTAAAAAGTTCACATCAGAAGGCAAGTTGCAAAGTGCCAACGCAGCAAGAAAAACAGTACATCCTCTAGTTTTGCTGAATGATTTGGGTCTACTTCTCAGTCTGCATCTTCTGCAGATTTCTTCAGTTCAGCTTCATTTAGATTGTGCAGGAAGATTTCAATATTATTTTGAGAAAGGGACACTAAGCAAGATAGGACACAAAGCTGGTCTCTTAGGACTCAGGTAAAGTGAAACTGTGAATCGAGTAATTTCTTCTTAATCAACACAGAATACTGAACTTCATGTAAGTAGGACACTGTTTTTCTGCTTCATCTCCATCTCATCTCATCCCATCCCACACCATCCCAGTCAACAGTATGTATGGTGAAAAGAGTGCTGAGATTTTGTAAGGCAAATCCACAGGCAGACAATTTTCACCCTCTCTTCTCCCCCAGCACAACAAAAGAGTACAGACCTGAGGGTTGCAGATGCACCTGTATGTTACTGCCCTAGTTCAGCCTGTCTGAGGATGTGTGAATCTTGTTTCCTTTTCCCAACAAATTCTCGGGGCCAACTCTCACTTTTCTCCAGGCTTGACAAAATTAAAGTCAGTAATGTCTTTGCCTGGGGCTGATCCAAGGCCCAGCGATCCCTCCCCTGCCCTCATCTGGCTCCCAACAGGCTTCTGGCCACTCTGGATCAGCTGGGCTCCCAGGAGCTATGCCAGCAGCTTTGGAGGGAGCAGCTGCTCTTGTGTACAGGCTTTTCCCAAAAGTATCTTCGGCACTTGCTTTGAGAGCTAGTGTTCAGATATCTTCTACAACAAAGGTGCTGCAAACATACAGCTAAAATAGACCTACCTGTTCTACAGTACTTGCCATGCTAGATTTTGAAGTAGTTGACCAAGGACGCAAGCAAAGTCACAGCAGGTATAGGATGAAAAGCCTGCATGGCATCAACATGCTCTGAGGTGATGCCAGGCAAATGTTGTTGGGTCTGAGGCCACAAACATCTCCAGCATTGCTGGAGCTAAAGGAGAAGGAGAGTGTGAAGAGTGTGAAAAGGTGAACATTAAGATGGATCCTGATTTGCACGTCTAGAGATCAGCAATCTTTTGGAAAAAAATAAGGCAGTGAGATCACTTTTCCAGGTTTTGTGAGTGGCACAAAATCATGCCTGAGGTCATAACTCATGCCTCTAGATTCCCATGACACCATTCATTTTTCTAGGCAGCACCTATGACACTGTGTCTCGTGTTCTAAAAGAAAAACTCTCTTTTTCATGTGAACATTATTGCTTATGAAGGAAAATTCAAAGCACAACTCTCAGAATTAGATGATTGTTTAATAAACAGGACCTTCACTCAGACAGATATTTTATTGTACTGGGTACAGAGTGCAATTTTAACATGTTCGTCACATAATATAGGCTTTATCTTTGCAGTGCTGTAGGCATTAAAATGCAATTAGATGAGAAACATCTTCAACTATCTCTGTGCAATGCTCTGCTTCTGATAATGAATCCTGGAATAGGCATAATTTAAGTAGCAAAATATTGAGGAAGATTCTCTTTGGTGAAGTCCCTTTGGCCAATAGAACACTGCTAACACTGGCAATGATTTCAACTCCAGAAACTAAAGAAGGTAGAACCTGCAGTCCTGGAAAGGGTGATAGTCTTTCATTTGTCATTCTGCAGGTGAAGAATTTTCTTGTTACAAGAAAACTCAGGTGGAGCTCACCAAAGAGACTTGGTATTAATTAATCCAAACACTGTCAGCAAATTCTACCTTCCTCTACTTCTTCAGGATTTGAAATCCTTGCAATGCAGGTTCCTAGTTACCATTTGTAAGCAAAAAAATGTCAACATTTCCATTTACTTCAATCACCAAATGTTTATTTCATGTTTGAAATAAATGAAGGACGAAGGAGAGATGCATTTCATAATGCAATAAAACCATACTGCTATGTTCTTCCAGAAGAAAGCAGTCCTGTGGACTTTCCTGTCTTTTCTGTGCTATATAATCTACTCTAATTAATGTTTGCTGGGAAACAAAGCAAGAGAGAGGAAGAGGTATACCAGGTGCTAGTAAATGAAGCATACAAATTCCCAGGATGCTAACTCTCCTTTTTTAATTATGTGGAGAAAAAAAAATGTGCAATTCCTATGAAAGGAGACAGCTTGATAGAGGAGAACAATACTACTACTTTTCCATGGGACTTTTCCAGTACAAGAGACAGGTGTACTCAAATTCATGAATTTTGCTTCATTTTTTTTTCCTTTTTTTTTCACTTGGGCTTTTCAGTGAAGTTACAATCCGTGGCAAAGAATAAAGGTTGTGCCAATAAAAAGCCTTCTGTTTAAAAAGAATTAAAGCTTTGCCCCTATCTGTTACAAGGGAATGCATAAGACTAGTAAAGCAGTTCAACATTCCCACTGCTGCTGTAAAAGATAAGCACTTTTTTCCATAGGGCAATATAAATGTAACCTAAGTTAGATATAATTAGTCATATTTTCTCCAAGAAATTGTGGGGAAGGGGGGGTGGTGGGTGGAGAAGAAAAAGCATAAACTCTAAAAAAAAGTTAAAATACAAGAAGAAAAGAAGAAATATTGCTGAAGTCTAAGATGCCAGGAAATGTGTTTCAAAAATCAGATGTTTTTATAATGCATAGTGATCTTTGCAAAAAACTAATCCTCTCTGCTCATAAAAATGATGAAATGATACAGTTGCAGAGAGTTTGCACACCCTCTTCCTGCCTGCCCATGATTGCATATTTAACCTCAGCATTAAAAAATGTGAAAGAGTTAGAGGAATTTTTTCATTCTGTTGCTGTTCAGGCAAACAGGCTACTTACAAGATATATTTGTATTATAAAGGCTAGTTCCAATGTGCTCAATGTCCACAGCAGGGTTCAGATATTCAGAAGAGCAAAAACCACAGTTTCCACTACCTCAGTGGAAGGCAGTGGGTACTCAATAGTCCTGGAAATCTGGCCAGTCTGTTTAAATAACTAATTTAGGTAACTGAGTATTGGTACTGAGTCCTTTTCCAGAGCTCTCTTACCAGGAGAAACAAATCAAAAATAGAACTTGCATCTTGAATGCTATGTGCAGTTCTTTGTCTTCATTTTCAAAATAAAAGAGTAGAAAGAGAAAAATATGTCAGAAATGACAGCAGTGTTCAAAATTAGGCATTGACTTCTATAGTGTGAGCTAGACTAAGAGTATCCATCTTGGAAAAGAGAAATGTAAAGGGATATACGACAAAGAAATAAAATGTCATGAACTGTATAGGGAAGATGAACAGTGAAGGATTATTTACTGTTTTTCACAGTACAAGGACTAGCAAGTGTCAGGTTACATAAATTAATGGGAAAAAATCTATCAAGGATTATTAAGTGCAAAGGTGCAGCTTTTTATTTAAGAGGTCATTAAACTGCAAACTGATGAAAACTGTGAAATATACTGGGAAAAGATCACTGTAAACTTGTTCTGGTTTTCCTTAAGTCTCTGTGACTTGCTACTGGCAGAGAAATTGTAGTGGCCTTCATGGACTTTTGGCTGGACCCAGTGTAGCAGTTCCAGTTCTTATAACTGGTTGGGCAATTCAAATAGCAGGGAACCAGACCCATGATGCAAGAGGTCATTTCATCTTTCTGCAGTTCGTAGCTGAATAAACAGATCAGTGAGTAGGAGTTGAGAGGTAAATTAACTTTTGTATTCAGCACTGGCAGAAAGATAGTACAGCATCATATCCACTTCTGGTAACTGTAGTTTTTAGAGGGTGTCAGAAACTTGGAGAGAATACAAAAAAAGAGGCACCAGAAAGACTGCGACTTTACTTCTCAAATAGACAAACAGAAAGTTTTATCCACATTTTGGAAAAAAAAAAAAAAGAAAATTAAAAGAAAAAAGATCAGTCACTCAAGGGCTTTTTAATCTACTGAGAAAATAAAGAAGAGCTGAAAATTAAATCCACAAAAATTCAGACTGGAAATAACGCAGACGGGGGGAAGGGAGGTGTTATTTGGTTGTTTCGGTTTGGTTTGATTTGGTTTGGTTTGGAATGAGTTGGGTTTTTCCCCTTCCCAAGGGAAAGGAATGTTAAACCATTAAAGAAAATTACAAAAGAAGTGGTGGATTTTCCATTTCCTAATATCTTTAAATAAATACTATTTTTCCAGTCAAGCATGTTGTTGTATTTTATTCAGGGTTAACAGGTTAAAAAAACTCCAACACACACAAAATAGAAGGATAGCCTATTTTTTCTAATGGTCCTGCCTAGTGCTGTTGAGAAGGTGACTGTAAAGAATCCCTTCTCCTGTGTGCATTCCCCTCAGTGTCTCCCTCCAGTCACATACAGTCCGTGTCTCTTCATGTATCCTGAACAGCAAACACATACCTTTAAACTCCAGGTTCTGTTGGATGGGTTTGTAAAATCTTCACAAACAGCTTTCCAAACGCAACTGCCTTACTTGGTTGTTTCTGGAAGTGATGAACTTCCATAAGTCCATAAGGTTAATCACAATATCCATGTAAAATATCAAGGTCCTCCTCAAGAGATCTCAAAAGATTGTACTCTTTTACTTCATTTCAGAAACAAACTATACAAACTATGTATTTCATTTCTGGCAGCTATATGTCTGAAGACCTCAAATTAAAGAGGCTCTGGAGCCTCCCAGCACTTAATGTCCTTGGCATGAATATTTATTTTGAAAGCACCTTCTTCCATTCAGGAAGTAAAAAAAGACCAGTTCCTTTCAGGGCATTCAAACTGCTGTTTTCTAAACCCTCTCCTGCAGGTCCACGTCCTCCATAGAGTACAACTGTAGACTGGATTCCAGCAAAGGTCTTTCAAACCCGAAGGGAATTGAAGGATCATATCACATTGCTTTAAGGCTCTACATAAGTTAACAACCCCCAGGATGACAGTCACAATTTTCAGCAAGCATGTTCATCTTCCTATTCTTCTTTCTTTTTTCTTCCTGTAGATCTGCTGTCTAGTCAATTTTTCCCCAATGTAACCATGTTTTTCCACCAAAATTTAGAAATTGGTACCTCTGCTTATTGTCTTCATGTAGAATTACTGTAATTCTGTAATAATTACTGTATTAGAGCATTTCTCTAGTTCCTCTATTTTTAAAATTGTTTTATTCCTGCCTCCAGCATATGAATGCTCTTTCTAATTATTATGTCCTCTAAAAATGCAGTAACACCATTTTATCAACCATTCAGCTTACTTACAACAGCACTGAATGGCACCTGGCCAGGACACAGTCCAGTGCAACATTTCTTTATTCATTCTTCCCATGGAAGTGTGAAAAATTATGAGCCTCTTGGAAAATTTATCTCAGCATCTTCCACAGACTCTCCAGGCTACGCTTTCCTACCCACTTGTTCAGTGCACGGCACAGTGTCAAAAGTCTTCAGTCAAAATGGGTGTTTCTGTATCTACTATTACTACACAGTCTTAAAAGTTTATTACTGTTGTGTGTACTAAAGTTAAATTGTTCTTCGCTGATGAATCTGTAATATTTGTTACTCAGTTCATACTGGAAAACGTCTGCTCACTATTTCCAGCATTTCCTGGATACTTAAAGTGAATAATCTGTCCTTTCCCCTCTTTTTAAAAAAAAATAAATACAACATTTTTTATCTTTCCACTACCTTGTGTGTCCTCCACTTTTTCTTAACTCTAACTGCTAATGCTTCTGAGATTGCTGCAGCCAATTCTTTAAGTATTCTAGGATGAAGTTCATTAAGGTTACTCAAACTGAAATACCTTACTTCAGGGAGGCAAGCAAAACCATTGATTATTTTAGGCAATAAATCAACGAGAAGTAATTTGATTCTGATAATATAGATAATCCTAAACCAAACCATGATCAGTCAGTCCCTGCACTGACTCCACTGCATGGATCCAGCAGAGACACTGAGGCTTCCAGAAAGCCTGACTAGGTTTGGCTATGCGTGTTCTGCAGGAAGCAAAGTTAAATTTGACTTCTAATGTGAAAACCTCCATCAGATTTGATTTTATTTTGATTAGACCGGTGAGTACTGACTTTTTGAGAGTTCCTGCACAGCCATGCTTTGTGCAAACAGCGCGTGAGTTCCATGGCTAGGGCATCCAACACACTGCTGTGGAAAGTGGGCTTATAATGCTAAAGAACTGGGGAAAAAAAGAGTTGCAATGTAATTGAAACATAAGACTGAATAATTCTGGGAACAGGGGGAAAGATCACAGATGTAAGACTAGGATCAAGTATAGGTTTTGTAAGAAACTTTTAGCCAATAATTAAAAGCCTGGCAATTAAAACCAAAGCTGCCAATAGGAAAACATAGACATTTATGAATCTTAAAACTACATTTTTTAATTATTCACATTCTTTCAACAGTTTTGTTTTGATGTTTCCCTAAGTAGAAGTTTACTTACTGTACCCTGACAACTTTTCACTTTGAAGGGTGAATTTATACTAAAAGTAATGATTTTACTCTATTCAGAGTGTGTATTGGGAACTTCATAGACAAAAATACTTGCCTTTTCTTTCTGACTGAGGATGGAAATATAGCCTGCAGAATCATATAACTTAGCAGTACAAGAAATCTCTTTCCTAGATAAATTTAGGAAATAATGATGCATTCAGTACTGTGTTCTGTGACTAATTTTCTATATGATCTCTTACAGTTAAAATGAGACCTTGTTGTAACTGAAAGTTACATCATATGAGAGATTTTGCAGGGAACTGTTCAAGCTATGTTCAAAGTCCAGTTGTTTTACTCAGAAGTAACAGTGCAAGTTGCAAGGCAATCTCTCTGATCAGAAAAGAAAAAGACATTTCATTAATCTATTGTTCTGAATTGTAGAAAACTGAAAACGCAGCAGATATTTTCAAGTAACAGGGAATCCTTGCTGAGTACATGACTGTAGTGATTTATACTCTTCAAATCACTGGAAAGAAGGAAACACATTTATCCAGTCTTCTGTCTTTGTCAGAAAATGCAGTTCTCTCTTCTGTATCATTTGGAAACAAGAACTAAAAGATCTCTTTACTTTTTCAAAAGCCTTAGTGTAACAATATTGAGCAGAACTCAAAAATATCTAGGCATCTTTATGAAATAAGTGTCATAGCCCTGGCTGCTAGACTGAGATGTGCTCACAGGGACCTTGCTCATGAACAGAGAGAAGTTTTTTCTGTGCACCCACCCTTTCCATTGAATTATTTCCCTCTCTCAAATGAATTCCTATTCAAAAAACATTTCCTATATTCACACAACTACCTTAGGGTCTGGGCCCATTTTTGGGGGTGGCTGCAATGGAGAAGTGTGTGGTTTCTGCACTCACCACTTACTGCGGTGAGGCATGGCGAGATGCAAAGTGGGCTAGAGTTCAGCTGGCATAATCCAACAGCAGAAGTTTTGAAATCAGTGGATGTCTACTGGTTTATATCAGCTGTTCAAAAACTGAGGCAAAAGCACAGATTCCAGCTAGCTGAATTTTGGAGACGTTGTCTGGAGCCAGCTTTGCAACTCAAGCTCCTCTCTAGCAACTTCACAAAGTGAGGGAGGGAAGTGAGACAAAACAGTTAAATGTTAAGCTCATCCCTCTGCAACTCATTTGTAATTCTAAAGAATATTCTCTTGTGACCTTTCCAGAAAGTGGTTTACCAGTATTTTACAACTACAGGTAATGCAAGTGATAAAATAACAAATATATTCCAGCTTGCTCAAGGAAATCTGGGCAAAGAAAGCAAAAGATCTAAATAAGAAATCCAAAATCCACTGGCATTTGAAAAACACAGGACTGTTGGAAAAGCCTGTGCAAGTGGCTGAGATTAGTCATATCAAACAATATGTGCTTTCTACTCAGGCAGCAATGGGATGAGAAGGTTTCACAGTTCTCTCCATCCTTGCCAGTTCTCCTTCACATACCTGGATAAATCCATGCCTGGGTGGTGAGCCAGAAAGGCATCATTTTTTTTTTCCTGTAGTCACTGAAACTCACATTCAAATCTGGCCAGGTCATGGGAAACTATGACCTAAAGAAAGGGCAAACACCCTTAAAAACCAGCTGCTTTGGTGAACACAACAATATCAAGAGCAGAGAACCCTGGAAGAGATTTGGAAAATAGCTTTTGGACCCTGATGTCTTTATTGCTGCATAATGACAGGGTTTTGTAATTTTGATGCTTTTGTCCCTGCAAAGTTTGCAGCTGTATTTTGCCCCGTGATTAAATTCAGTCTGGTAATGGCTCTGATAATTATGTATTTGCCAGACTGACCTGCATAGGAGGCACCAGAGTGGTTTATAGGGCATTCAAGTCTATGAGTTGTTTATTTGTGTTCCTTACATCAAAATTATTTCAAACTCAATGTCAGCAGTTTCATGAAAGTACTAGGAATGATATTCCCACCTACAAGAGTCAACTAAAACAGATATTTTCAGAGCAGTTTAAACTTGGACTTGGAATACAGGCTACCTATCCAATTCTTGTGGTCTCCAGCAAAATCTGTCACACTGTAAGAAGAAGCCAAAATTCTGCTCTACAGTGCTGTTAAGATTTTCACAATATAAAAAGTTCACAATCTCACCTCCACATAAGTGAAGGATCAGGCTTGTGAGATATTGCCACAGTGGCATGCAGCCTCTACACTGAGGGATGAGGCAGGCCCTGATCCTCCACTGGGTGGACTCCATCCACAGAGATGGCTGGGAACTGCAGAAGGTCTCCAAGCCACCCCAAATGCAGAGGTAACATTGCCTGTGTCATTCCTGACAGATGTCCACCAAACTTACATCTACAGATTGCTGCTGGTGAATGGTCCACAGCTTCCTTTCCTAAGAGCTATGAAATTTATCAAACTGGGAGAAACAATTTTAAAATGCTGCTGCTTTGGCTTTAGGAGCCTTTTGACTACAGTACTGTCCTGTCTCATCTGGCAGGCAAGAAACCAGAGTGATGGATAAGAAATCCAACTTCCAGTGATTAACTCTTTGACCTGGGGAACATGGATTTGACCAGTTCAAGCAGGGAAAGGGAAAAAACAAGCAAAGGTCTGTTTTTTCCAGTCCCCACAAATGAAGGTCTGAAGACACACTGGATAAAGAACAGACATTTAATATTAAATTATTTCCTATACATCCCAGGAAGAGTACAGAGCAGGATATAGTCAAACCTAAAAAAGGGCTGAGACTAGGAGGAAGTCATGACAATCTTCGCTTCAGTGACTTTTTTTGCTGTGTCAAACTGAGTCGTCCATTAAAAAAAATTCAGTGACCATCAGTGGCAGAAATTACTTGCATTTTGAGCATGGGTCTGAAAAAAACTTCATTGGCTGTCCTCTTTTCTTATCCTTTGTGAATCAGGAAGGTGGGAGGGGATAGAGTGTATCTTGGCCAGCAAACCATCTTCTGCTCTTTTCTGAAACCAGCTTGTGATAAGAATGCCTTCATTGAATGTCCAGTGATGGCTTTTTCTGGGCAAACTTCAGGATTTAGTCTGCTCACAAGTTAATTCTATCTCCCTGTGTGGGTCTTTGCTATTGTTTTTGGTGCTCCTTGACTGACCTCCCACATCACTATGCAATATTATTTTTTGTGCTGAAAACCTTTTTGTCCATCTCACTGAGTCCTTGAACACCACAAGGCATTCAACCAGTTTACTGCGACTTTGTCAGGTTTCGACACACAGCTATGCCACTGTAATTTACATGCCAAGAAGCTGCAAAAACAGTTCTGTTGGAAAACAACTGGCAGATGTCTGCAAGGTGGAGCAATCAGTCCATTTCTGTCACACCACACGGCTGCCCAGTACACCCCAGACTGGCTCTTAATGGATACCAGCCCCATCTTACACCAAAAGCCAATAGTGACTTTGTGAAAACTCTTCCTAAACATATCAATGGCAAAGTTATTTCTTCATCACAACCTGAGTGAATGAGTCCAGTGAGCAGAGGGAGACCTCTCTCTTCAGGCCTTGTAGCGTTGGTGGCTGGTCTGTATAGCTCCTATCCAACGAGCAGTTTTAGAGCTGCCCATAACCCCAAATAGACCTGAGTCCTTTCTCCTGCCGCATGCTCAAAGTTGCTGTCACAGACATGCCTAGTAGCAAGACGTTTCCTGGCAGAAATCAGGTAAAAAAACCGAACGCTGTACTTAGCTGCAGTGTCAGACTCACTAATGGGTGGGATTTCTCCGGGAAGCTGGGGTTGTTCCCCCCC
>NW_008239110.1:15233174-15248672 GCF_000691975.1 Corvus brachyrhynchos
GGGGGGGATTTCCCCGGGAAGCTGGGGTTGTCCCCCCCCCAGCCCCCCCACTCACCGGCCGGACACCGACTCCCATTGCCACCCACTGCGGCCACTTCCTACCGCTGCACGGCAAACCACCAGCGTCTCAATGGCACATTCGGCGCCACATCTGTTAGCGTTTAGCCTGAGTGTTGGCTGTCCTTCCTAATAATTCATCTCGAACAGGCTAAAGCAACAAGCGGGCGTTCGCTCTCCTGCTCTCTTTTTTTTCTCCATTGTGCCATTCAACAGCCTCCAAAGCTGCTAAAGCCACAAAAATGTTAGAGTGATTATTGGCCAATGTCAAACTTATTTTGGAGTGGTTGTCTTATATTGGGTGACATATTATTTACCTTTCTTATCTAAGCTTAATAGAGTTAAACAAATCAGCGCTTCCTGACGGGAGGCTGCTAGAATGTGATTGAATGAGCAGTGTTGTTAGGAGAGCATATGTGCCTGAGCTCAGAGATTCTAACAGCTAAACTCCAGTGCTTCTGTTGTGACATTATATTTCTAGCTTTCCTGTCAGATTAACATTATCCAATGCCGGAGAATGAAAAAAATCATAAATTCAAAAACATTTTAATACACCTTTGTACATTTCAGTACTTGTAATTCATGAGGTTTTGTAGAATACATAGAGCAGACTCAAAATATCAGAGGCTGAAAGTGGAAAAAAATTATTTTTTTTAACTCTCAGGTGTTTTAAAGCAAATTTTTCATAAAGTCAACAAAGCCTTCAGTCAAAGACAAGTGTTGGATTAACACAGAAGAAGCAACAGTTATAACTAAAATTATATCTCTATCTCATATTATGAAGAGCATACAGAAAAGCACAATGGAGAGTTTCACAACAGGAGCTTGAAATTTGAGTTAAGCCCTCCCAAAGACAGTGGGTTGGAAAAAGCCAGAGATCAAAACCATATTGACAGAAGGCTCTCCTTATCTGCCTGGGCACACTGATGTGTGCTATCTGAAATCCTCATGCTACAGGGAACCAAAAAGGCCGGGGATGGCCCCTAAGAGATATGTATTGTCTTCTGCCAAGGACCTTTGGCTTTAAAGAAATGGATAGTGATTTGTCCAGGCAACTGCCAAAACAGGGCTAAATTGCAAAGGAGTAGCAGCATTTGTTAAGAGACTGGCCTCAGTATCTGCCCAGCATTGTCGTCTCTGTGGCGTTTTTGAGGTCTGCCAAGGCTGACTGCCACCCCCTTGCCCACACCCCAGTGCACCAAGAGCCCACTGTTGGGCAGCACTGATGGACAAAACCTCCCCCATCCTCCCACTGAGCGCAGCAGCAGCTGGGGAGCAAGTGCCAGGTCCCAAGCAGGCATTCTGGCTCACCTTCCCTGGCCCAAAGCATCCCTCTCTGTGGCAGGTCTCTGTGGCCTGGCTGGCCAGGAGAGGAGAGGCTCACTCAGAGCCCTTTCTCTGCCCTGAGCTGGGGTGATAGACGTGTGAGCAGGCTGCCCACCATAGCCCCCCAGCAGTGCAAAAGAAGTTCTCCCCAGCCCTTGGTTGCTGCTGACCCTCTGCCGAGTTTCTGCTGGCGCATTCCCCACAACTCTGGAAGCCTCAGTGGTGTCTTGATGGCAAAAAAGACTTTTTCCAAGGCTCCCTTTGTGTTTAGCAGTGTCCCAGCTTTCCCAAGTCTCACAATCTTCACAGAGCCATTTAGCAAAGCAGGGTTTGGAGGTATTCTTGCACTAATGGTATGGTCTGTGCATCCCTGCAGCAGCCTGGATAGAGGTACCACAGGCTGCATGCATCCTGCATCAAGAGTGAAGAAAGAGATGATATGTACATCTGTGTACCTACAGGAAGAACATTTAGGCTTTTTATGGGTAAAATGAACTTAGGTTGTGAAGGCCACTTTAGTAAGTGCAAACTTAGAAACATGTACCTTGAAAGATTATCCTTTTTTTTGATCAGTGCTGAGCCTAATATCCTTGGTGATGCTCTTATTTATCACATGATAATCTGGCTGGGAATTGGTAGGCCACTTGCAAAAATGATTAATCAGAAATACCAATTTTGTTCTGATTTGCAGCATAACAGAAAACAGCAGCTCTGTCCTGTGCTACTCCCCAGTGATTTACATCAATATGTGCCAATGATGGAAAACATGGCCTGCCTGTAAAGCTACAATTAGGGCTAGTTTCCATGGAATAAAATAACTGAGGACTTGATATGCCAAAATATGAATTACTTTAAGATATATGTTTCTACTGGCAGTTTTCGTACTTTTTTTTTTATGCTTTACAAGACTATCCAAGTTGAAAAGTTCACATTTATACAGGAATAAAAGAAAAATCTGAAGAAGCCTGGAGTTTATAAATAAAAGGCATGATACATTAATATGCAGTTTCCAGAGTGTTCTACTTCACCATCTTCTACTTTAGATAAGCAGAGTTACACTCA
The DNA here is from genome assembly GCF_000691975.1 of Corvus brachyrhynchos. NCBI lineage: Eukaryota > Metazoa > Chordata > Aves > Passeriformes > Corvidae > Corvus > Corvus brachyrhynchos. The sequence continues at coordinate 15,235,620 of NW_008239110.1, forward strand.
AAGGAAGTACTATCGAATAAATACAGGAATAAACAACTGAGAAAGACAGAATATTAACAAAGATCCAAAAGCTCCTGACACTACATCAAGAGAGGGAACATTTTGACAACTTTATTCATGCCAATAATCACAAGTTCCCTTTTTCAACATTCAGGCTACTAAAGTCGCCTTGTTCTGTTTGTTAACCACTACAGCAAAATGAAGTAAGATTTCACAATAATGAAAAAAGTATGATTCCTAATTTTAGGCACCCCTAAATTTGAAAAGTTTGCTGTTCTTCTGCCAAAAATTCTTGATATATCAGAATTTTTACCTCCTAGGTTGTATGCCCAAACCTGAGAAGAGCTGAGACATCTCATGCAGACTTTAGGTACCATCAGCCTTCTACAGATGGAAATGTGGAAGTGTAAATGTGGTCTTTAAGCATGGCAAGAAATATTTTAATTGCCAGTGTTGTGGGTATTTACAGTCACACACTGTGCTACCAGTGTTATTTCTTAGCCTTCTGTTCTCCACTACTTGTGCTAGCAAAAGTAAAGTGAGGATGTATCTCAATAATCTCTTCCCTTTGCTAAGCTGGCATAGGGAGAGCTGTGTTGGTCTTGATATTTTTCTTTTCAAACACTGAGCTCCTCTGGGATATTTCCCATTCTTTGTATTACAAGGTTAGACTGGTATGTGTCTCCAGTCAGGCAGCTGTAGATTTCTAACCCACTAGAACTAGCACGTCTTAAGTGTAATAGTTCCTGGGAAGAAAACATGCAATATAAAAATATCTCTAACGATTTAACTGTACCCTGTACAATACTATAGTGCTCTGTGTTAAGGTACAGCAGTACAGAGCCATGTTTTTACAGGTTATTTTTCTGTCCCTCAACTCTCTTTAAGATTCAGGCAACTCTTACCATGTATGAAGGGACAGACTCACAAAATAGGGTATAACCAATAAAAAACCCCACAGGACAGTTATGTATTGGATAGGGCACATAACAGATAACTGGGAAGTGAGGTGGAAAGCATTAGCATTAGGTATGAGGCTAAGCATCAGCATGCTCCCCCCCCTGCCCCAGTAAACACCCTGCAGGACATTGCTCGCCAGGACAGCATCTGTCAGGTGGAAAGTGTCAGCTTTTGCTGCTGCTTCTGGGAGCAAGCTAGTTCTTGGTGTCACTGAGTTGCCATCTTCCATCTCTTTTCCTGTGAGACTTTATAACTTTCCTTGTCAGTGTTTTTCTCCTTGAATCTCTCATTTGTGACCCATGCCAGTGATCTTACCTCTGCCTTCAATTCTACCTTATAATCTGGCTGATTCAAGTCTACGTACTTTCTCACAGCTCTTTCTCATAACTCAATATTTTCCTTAAAGTTTGAGCTAAGGTTGCACAGCTGGGCTGTATCAAAACTAAGCCTGGGATCACAGGCAGCTGAACTCCTAGAAGGAGAATCATGAGTTGGGGGAGGAGGTAGAAAAAGTCCTGTGTTGATGGGATTGTACCATACAGCTTTCCAAGGTCTTGAGGGGACCTCTGGTTCTAAGCTGGAGATGATGATGACAGTCCTTGCTAAACTTTGCCAAGCTAAATATCTAGGAGATAGATCTCTGCAGTCAAATCAGATAAAATTTTCCAGGCACCTACAGTCAGCTATTTTTCTGAGAGTAAAGGATGTATGAATGCTCACAAATGCTTACTGTACATCCAACCCACAAACCCAGAAATCCAGGAAAGTCAGTGCTACAGAATTTTAAATTGTAATAAATATTGTTGTAGAGCTGAGGAGGAAGCCAAAACAGGTCAGTTTTAGGTAACTGCAGGACATGTAGACTTCATATTCAGCTCCTGGCTCTTATACAGACCTTCCTGTGCAATTTAAGGCAAGATATGTAAGTGCCAAACTAGGACTTGAAGATGGGTATATGATCCCAGTAATACCAGTTTATGCATACAAGACTCCAAACTAGTTTATAAAAGGTTGTAAAATCTAGGGGAAGAAAAAGATCCAGAAAGTTTAAGTGCTGCCTAAAGTCAAGTCCAGGCACAAACCCTTCTCTAAAGCCTTTCTGTTCACATCAGTGCTAGATGAGTCTCTTCTGTGAAAGTAAATCACCCCTACCAACCTTATCAAAAAGAAATGGGCAAAGAAAACTTTCACTTATGAGTCTACTGGTTGCACCACTCCCCAGTAAAGGGGAAACCTGGACTCTAGTCTCTCCAGAGATTTCTGAGACTGAACCCATGTAATGCATACCCCATTTTTAAGGCAGTACTGCCCTATTACTACAGCTGAACTGCCATGACAAGTAAGAATATGGGAATCATGGTCCAGAGAGGCAAGTTGTCCAAACGCTTCTTGACCTCTGTCAGGCTTGGTGCAGTGACAACTTCCCTGGGAAGCCAGTCCCAGTGCCCAACCACCCTCTGGATGAAAAACCTTTTCCTAACATCCAACCTAATCCTCCCCTTATTCAGCTTAATGCCATTTCCTTGAGTCCTATCACTGGTCACAGGAGTGAAAAGATTGATACTTCCTTCTTGACCCTTCACTTCCCCTTGTGAAGGAATTGTAGACTGCAACGAGGATTCCCCTCAGTCTCCTCTTCTCCAGGCTGAACAGACCAAGTGACTCAGCCACTCCTCATATGGCTTCTCCTCCAGATCCTTTACCATCTTTGTGGCCCTCCTTTGGATGCTTTCTAATAGTTCAACATCTTTTTTATGTTGTGGTGCCCAAAACTGTACTCAGATGAGGCCACCCCAGTGCAGAGCAGAGCGGGACAATCCCCTCCCTTTCCCAGCTGGCGATACTGTGCCTGATGCACGCCAGGACACACTGGGCCCTCCTGGCTGCCAGGGCACTGCTGACTCATGTTCAGCTTGCCATTGACCAGGACCCCCAAGTCCCTTTCCACAGCATTTCCCTCCAGCCTTTCATTCCTCAGTCTACACACACAACCCGGATTGTTCCGTTCCAGATACAGAATTCATCATCTGCACTTGTTAAACTTCCTTTGCTTGTTGATTGTCCATCTCTCTAACTTGTCAAGGTCTCTCTGCCAGGTCCCTCTGCCTTCCAGGAGGTCAACAGCTCCTCCGCATTTTGTATCATCTGCAAACTTGCTTAGTATCCCTTCAAGTTGTGCTTCCAAGTGATTTCTGGAAAGGTTGAAAAGCACAAGGCCTAAGACAGAGCCCTGTGGAACCCCATGAGTGACCAGTGGCCAGCCTGATGTCACCCCATTCACTGTAACCCTCTGTGCCCAACCCATGAGCCAGTGGCTCGCCCATTGCATCACGTGTTTACGATCAATCATGGTCACTGCGGTCCAGACTTCTGATGCATTTTTCAGTATATGGTCATTTGCTAAAATACAGGAATAGTCCAGAGAGCACATTGTTGTGTAAACTAATATATAACATGAAATCTGAGTGCCACCACTGCTGGCCATAATTTAAACAAAAAGAGTGAGACAACCACATATTGCTAAATGAGGTGATTTTGATACGTTGGTTTAAAAAGATGACTTGGGTTATTAAATTCAGTCCCACACAGGCTAAAGATGAGTGTCTGGCCTGCTGAATAAGGGAGATGCCAGCATTCCCAAATGAATGATGTAGGCATGTCCCCATTCAGTTAGTGGCTGGGTGTGAATCCCGCCTGCCACATTTGCCATGTGAGGAAATGTTCAAATCCTTTCCAGATACAGTCCAAAACATTTGTTAGCTATTATTCTTTGAGGCTATCACTTCAAGAATTAGTTGCTGCAACTTTATCATCAAGGCATATTGTCTAACTTGCACTCCTTCCCTGCAAGTTACAGCAGGCTCACCAATGGCACCTAAAAGTGTGCCTTAGAAACCTATTTAGGAGCCTAACCCTCGTTAATTTAAATGGGCGCTGTACTCCTCAGTGGCCATTCAGTGTGTAGCTATTTCGAGGATCTGGATGCAGACAGCAAGTTAGGTGCAGTGAAGTCATGCCTAAATTCCCTTGTAGAGCTAGTCTTAAATTTATAAACAGAGTGAGTAGAAAGAATTTAGGTCAGGCAGAAACTAAATTTAGGACCAGAGCAGACCTAACAATAAAATCACTGATAATATGTGGAGCAATTTCACCTCAGCACTAATGTTTTTAACATTAGTTAATATGTCAGAATGTTGAGAACCTAATTTTTTTTTGCTTCCTGAACAAAAGACAAATCTTACTGAAGTCTTACATGCCATAGAAGAGCAATAAAGTATATGCAAGACATGTTTTTTATTCTACCTGCCTTTCCCAGACTTCATTGAGTCCCTGCTGAGAATACCCAAATTTAAAATAGTGCTACACTTTATGACTGTTGTTCTACACTTTATGACTGTTACTCTAAATCATATGCAATTAAAGCAACCGCAAATATTAGTCCTTCATTAGTCCAAATATTTCCTTCAAAGTTGTCTGGGGATTTCTGCATTCCATAGACGTGGGTGAAGAGTGAACAATTGACACTGAAGTAGTCTGAAAAGGCACCTTGCTGTCTTCGCCCCACTTCAAAAAAAAACCCCAAAAACAAACAAAAAAAATGGTCTTCATGTGAGAATGTTTGTATTTAAATATTTACTCCTCTTGTGCAATCTATATTAATCACAAGAGAGAAGAGAGGGAGACAAGCAGATGTATAAAAAGCCTGTGAAACTCAGTGGAACAAATGGGATAATTTCCATTTCTTTACTAGGTGTTAGATCAGGCCCAAAGGACTTACCAGCTGAGATCCAGTCAGCCTGCAACAAATGCATACCAAGGTTTCAGGCAGTTCCTCACGCACCACTCCACTCCAGTGGAGAGAAAATATTTTCAAGGGTCTCTAGGGGAAGAGGCTGCCTGCCGGCACCAACACCCAGAGCACCTTATCTTCTTCTGGGGGCTCTCCAAGATGCTGCCTCCTCCATCATTAGCAGAGTCAAGAGATTTCTTTTCTACCATCATCTCACTAAACACTGAATTAGGTGCCAAAGCAAGGTGAGCTGTCTCTCCCCACGAATAACTTGCATGAAAATTGCTCCTACCCGTGCTACAGGGGCTCTGTGTGTGTGTCACCACTGTCAGATTGAATCTCCATGCACAGATTGTGCAGGGACTGACTCCAAAATCTTGTGGAGTTATAGATGTGACCTTCTAGCCACCATCACACCAGTGCAGGGTCCAAACTGAAACTTAACATTTTAATGTAAAAATATGTAAATAAAAATGATTAAAGACCTGGTGAAGTCAGAAAGATAAAGGATTATTGTACATAATTCTGTCAAACTGCTCACCAGTTGATGATGTGCCATTTTCCACAACATTTGCTGCATTTCACTTAAAAAAGGGGGGATCCAGGTTTTCTTATATTTGTACCAGTTCTTACATTACTCTTATAGACACTGCTTATTTCCTGGCATTTAGTGGGAGAACATCTCCAAAGGAGCAGCTGAAGTACATGTTGCAGATAGGATGCTGGCCCTCTCATGAGAAAAATATCAGTAATACAACAGATGAATCACATTTCTAACGTGTTAATAAACACCTACAAACCTCTCAACACTCTTCCAGGCCGAATCCCAAGACACTTTAAACTCACATGCACATGCAAACATGCACACACTCAGTCATGGGGGATCTCCAGCTGTCCACTTACCCCTGCTGCTCCCTGCAGCCCACTGATGCCTCCACAGGTCGGGGCCTGTCACTGGGGTGGGCTCCCATGCCTCCTGCCTGTTCTCCAGGTGCTGGCTGCTCCATGGGGAGCTGGCTCTGCTGTGCCTGTCAGAGGTCAGGGTGCTGCAGGGTGTCTCTGCAGGGGGCACATTAGGTATTGAGTGCTGCTGTTTCCACACTGTGATCTCCATCCCCATTACAAATTGAGGTCCCTCTTTTATATTTCCTTTCAAGCTTGTTCCTTCTTTGCTTCAAAAGTCTCTGTAATTCCTTCATTGCTATTTACTCTGGTTTATGGTCATCTACCTCTTCAACACTATGAGTTTTGGGGTGGTTTTGTGCATTCCATCCAGACATGCTGTTTACAGCCACATTCTTATCTTAGTAGGTGGGGTTATCCAGGCCCTTTTCCAAGGGTGGGCTGTGTTATCACCCCCAAAGTGGGCCAAGGATCATTTCAAACAGACAGTTTGGGATGCAGTCATCCCGTTCTGGAGGGCAAGAGCAGTTAACGATGTGGACACAAGTTCTCACTTGTGGGTTGGCCTCAGTGCCAGAGAGCTATTCCAATCACCTTTAATTTACCAGTACAGACAGAGCCAAGATGACTCTCATGGGAAGTGAACAAGCAAACTTTAATCTACATGCAAGATGAAGAGTTAAGGTCTTGATCTGGGAGATAACTCTCTTCCAGCATTCAATGAGCTGGGATTTTGTTCACTCCAGGACACCAATAAAAACAGCCATAAATTTCAGAGCTTAATTCAGACTTTAAGTTCTGACTCTTTGTATTCTCAAATGGGGCTCAGAGACAGTGTTTTGGTTCAACACCACCTCTACAACATTGCATTAGCTTGATGTCTCATGAAATAAAAGGTAAATGTCTTTTGATCTTGGTCTACAGCCAGGTCATTAGAGGTTCCCTCCCCAGCCTCTTGGGCCTGTGCAGAGTCTCACTGACTATGCAGCTGATTGCAAGATCGGGTTGCTTGTTCCAACTTAGTAAGTTTCTTTCTAAGCCTTCCTTAAAGGGATAAATGGAGACATTGAAACTAGGAGGAGCAATTTTTTTCTCCCTTGCTCTGCTGTGTCTATTGCAGTCACTTCTTTGAAAAACAGTAGAGGACAACTGATGTCAGAGTGGGCAGGGTAGAGGAGGTATATTATTAAATTTTTATAGAAGCCTCAGGTTTTTTGCTTCCTGTTTTCTCAACATTGAAAACATCTGTTGTGGTCTAGGAATGGTATTCCCCAATTTAGTGCTCCCACTGAAGCACTCCAAACCAGGTGCTGCTCTCTCACTGCTGCCTCCCCATGTGGCAGGATAGAGAGGAGAATTTGAGGCAGGAAAGGTGAAGATCACAGGCTGAGATAAAAACAATTTACCAGAAACTGCCATGGAACAAGAAAAACAAACCATAGCAGCTACAATATCGGTAACAGAGGGAAGCAGCACTACCTGACTGCTCGCTTCACACTAGGCTTACACCACCACAAGGAACCCACTCCCCTATTCCCAGAAAATTACATGATGTGGTATAGAAAAACCTCCAGGTCTTGGCCATGAAACACTCCTGGCTACCGCAAAAGTTAATCCTGTCCTGTCAAGAGCCAGGACAACATCCCAACAAGGTAGGATGAGATCAAGTCTGAGATGATGTTTTTGTTACTGGCCCTGTCCCCACCTCTTTTTCCTTTCAAGTGCTTTGGGGATTTGTCTTTTATTTACACTTTGGTGCATCATGAAAGAAAAACCTTCTTGAAGTGAGCTCTCATGAAGTGGAGCACAGACTCCTAAGGACTTTATTATATTTGAAATAGCCACAGCAGATTATGGGTTGGCCCAGGTAATCCAACAGGGAGAATGCCGACATCTAAAGTGGAAAACACTTCCCTAAGTAAGCCATGAGGACCAACCCAAAGAATTTGTTGTGATCAGAGACTACATTACTACAAATTACTGAGAAAAGAAGTCTTTCATTCCTCATTCCTTCACATTCCTTTGTATGAACAAAAGCCATTCAGAGTAAGAGTCAGACTGATTTTAAGTCCACATTAAAATGAGGACACACCCCCCAACATAGTAACTTTAGTGTCAACTTTTGGAAAAGCTGAAAAGGCGCACTGAGGGGCAAGAGAAAAAACAAGTCAGGACTGTGGGAAGCCAGGGTCAAGACAAAGTACCTGGAATAGAGGGAGGGTCCAGGGCAAATGAAGGAAGTCGTTAGGTAGGAGAATTAGGTATGAGCTAAAAACTACAAATTTTATTTATTCCCTGAGGCTGAATTGGAGAAATGTGGGGGCTTGATAGTATAAACATGAAAAGACAGTATTCTAGGAGCTGATATTTCAAGTGGAGGTCACATTGGTGGCTGCCTGGTACCTTTGACAAATGGTATCTTTTAAGAAAAAAAAATTCTGCTTTGTGAAGATAAATGGTCCAATGAGGAGTTAAATGTGGTACATCCGTTCACTGTTTGTCTATGAAACTTGCCAGTAGTTGCAACACTACATTCTCTGGAAAGTAAGAAAAAAAGAAAAATCCCTGCAGTATTTTTTCTCATAATGTGCAGAGCATGATGTCAGCCTGGCAGAGGAATTTAAAAATAAACAATAACACACATTTTTACCAAGCAGAAAAATATCACTTGCAAAGGCAATAAAGGGTGTAATATGTTTTGTCTCTTACTTTCTTCATGACTGAAGAAAAAGTAGGTAAGCATTAGCAAAGAAGACACTTTCTGCAGGACCGTGTGGTACATTTATTTTGAACAGTCTTTGCACTGGCCTGTTCTCCTTTTGCAGCACAGGAGACAGGCAGCCCTCATAAAGGTGTTTCCATGTGGATGGGAAAAATGCCACAGAGGGAACAGCACATCTGCCTTCCCCGCTCTGCGTCCACATGTTATACTTCCCCCAGTGATGGAATATGCTGCTTTATGCTGTATTTCAATGGATAGCAACTTCTGTTTTTTTGAGGGTAAGGACACAGCTGAATTTTTTCAACTCATAGAATTACATCTTTTTAAAGCAATCTTGTTGGAAAATGTTTACAAAGCTGAAGCTTTGACGAAATCTTGCTCTTTCATTGGTGCCTTTTTTTGAGCAATACTGGCTTCAGTAAAGTGCTCGTGAAAAGTAATTTTTTTCATATAGAGGTTTGAAGGAGGTATTTTAGACCTTAAATGCCTGGTTTGGGTTTAGATGTTTGCTTAGCAGATGCCTCCATATGAATTAATTATTTATGCACTTTCTCAAATTGATGAAGACGCAACAAAATTAAAGTGTTGAATTTTTCTCTGCCTGATGGGGAACGAGAAAGATTTCAGAATCTAGAATTTTTTGTGCAGAAACTAGGTTAATCGAGGACTTGAAATAAATCCAGGTTTCAGGCATGTAACTACATATTGAACATTAACACTGGAGTCTCGGTGCCAGATCACTTTTGAAGACTGGACATGGATCCTAAGGCAAACATTCTGACATAGAGGCACAGTTATGACAAGCTCATTGCACCCCAGAGGCACACACTTTCTGCCTAAACCCAGGTCTGATTATAAAGGAAGACATTAGTTCACACGAAGACATTTATCTTTTAGGTATCTAAAACAGATAAGTGAATTCCACTGTCTCTCTCTCTCTCTCCCTCACTACTTGTTTTCAGTGTTTTAGATACTAGGATGGAAAGACATCATTACCTGTCTGTGCTGAGATGATTTCACCTGAAAAATCTACTCTAAATCAGGCATTGGAAAGACCTGCATCTTTTGCACATCAAATCAGTTAGATCAATAAATGTTTTTGCCCTGAAAGAAAATGTTTGCTACAGATCACTTTCCAGGATATTTCTTTCACTGTTTTGATGTATCTCACTTTCCAGAAGATTTAGTTTTCATTCTACATAAGAGGGAAATATCTTCAGAAACCTTCAAAGGAATGGCCAGCATACTCTGGCCACCCCTTCTGTTGACTGCTTTTCACAAATCTGAACACTGTTTAGCTCTTCAGACCTTCTTTTCATAATGAATTTCATTAATTACTAAATCCTTGCTGTGAGAATGTTTAAGATTTTTATTTCTTTAAACTAGAATCATATATGATTTGCTTATTTTAGGCTTCTAAAGTGGAGAATTCTAAGGTTTGGAGGATTCCTCCACAAATCGACTTTTTCCTCTTTCTTTGTTTTGGTTTCTGTTTTGTTTTGGTTTTTGTTGTTGTTGTAGTTTTTTGTTTCGGTTTTTGGTTTGGTTTGGTTTGGTTTTTTTTTTACCCCCAGAGTTTCAGGATAAGGCTCCTGAGACTTCTGTCTGAGTTATGGTATGGATTTGAGAAGATAAATGTCAGGCCAAAGCACTGTCTGAAATAAAGTGCCACAGGATAGACCATATATAATGTAAGAAAACACTGAATCATAGAAAAAGGCTGATTAATTTCCCTTCTTTAGGGCAGCTGATCACAAGGCAAGCCATGAATTCCAGATTGTCAACTTCATAACAAAGGAACAGAAGTGAATTTTTAGCTCTGAAGACATCTCAGATGGTTCCAAATTTCTCTTCTGCCTGGGCTGGCTGCTCATCACTGCCAAATGCTAAATGCTCTGAATGTCAGCCACTGCCATCACTAAAAACGTCCGTGTGGTTCATTGCTTCCACCAGTGCATTTCTCCTTGGGATTACAGAACATCCTTTATGGATCACCATTTGATCACAATGGCTTTCTGCCATGCCAACTGTGCTGCAATACTCCTGCATCTCTGGCTAGTTTTATTCTTCTGCATTTGGACAAGTAATCTTAATAGAGCTTTGAAAGGCAAATGACATGATGGTAAAAAAAAAAATCCCCAAATAACTTTCAAGACTGATGAAAAGAAAAAAAATTATCACTTTTGTGTTTACTGTTACATCTGCTTTCTGCAGAGGAAAGCATCAATGCCAATAACAAGTATGCTAATTACAATTTAAGCCATAGCTTCAAGTCTTTAAGTAATGTTGAATAATTCTTTGGTTCAGTCAGGAAATTTGCTTAGACACATTTCTCCAAACTGCTGCCAAAGGCAATGTCTGTTTTTAATACTTGAAAAGTAAACCAGATTTGCACTTTTAAATGACCACAATTTTACAGTTCCTTTTAGGCTCCAATGTGGCATTCAACTTTATCCCACCTCATGCTTTCTCCTTCCAGCCATCAACCTCACTCATCTCCACTTTGGGGAAACACTGAAGATCACAGACCTGGGAGAAAATTGCTGTACTGTTTGATGCACTTTGATTTAATGTAGCAGGAGGCAGGAGCAGTGGGGTGATGGTGGTGGAGAAGCCATTCACTTTCAATGACTGAGAAAAATCTGAGAAAAGAAGTGAAAAAATCAGTCTGTGAAAGACAAACACAAAAGGTGGGGAATAATTTCTCTCTAACATACAGAAGAAATAACAGAGAACTTCATTCTTCCTATTGACAATAATGTGTGGTTAAGAAGAGACACCATCACTTTGGGATTGAACAGACTGATTTCAGTCTGAAGTGAGGATCACAGCAGAATCATGACATCTAATAAAATTACTTTTCTTTATCATCCCATTCAGCTCTAACCAGTCAGTTAAAACCAACAGATTGTACTGATCTCTGCATGTTCTTTGCTCTTCTCTTCCACCAGTTTTGGCGGAAGTCTTCAGTGCCATCCTAAACTATTCACATCAGCTGCTGTTGCTAGAAAAAAAAGGTCGTGAATTACCATTTATTTTAAAGTTCAGAATGCCAGGAGAAAAGATAGGTTGCTTTGAAATACTGCCCTAACATATAAAATACTGCCTTTTTTTTTTTTTTTTGAGGTTTTCTCAAGCAAGAAAGACCAGAGCGACATGTTCCCTTGGGAGAGAAGGGCTGTATTTATTAAAGGCCACAAGCCACTTTTGGTCTTTCTAGACTGTTTTGGTGCTTTCTTTCCCAACAGTTTTCTGTTTCGGATAGCCCTATCTGCTGAAATCTGTGAAACAAAATAAATTTCTAAGGGACACCTTAACAGCATATACATTTAATTTTTAAAACTGAGTCAGGAAATCTCACTTATATATCCCATTCAAACTGGTATTTCAGAATTTTTCCTGAACGTGTCCAGTTCTTTCAAGTCTAAACTAGATGCAAGGTGGGGTTGTATTAATAGTTTTTTCAAAATTGTTACTAGTTTTAACAAACTCCACCAAGGACTCTCTGGAAGAACTGATGGTGAGTACAAGGACATAAGAACCTAATGGCCATACTGAGTCAAAACCAGCACGTTGTCACCAAGAATGATGGTAGAATGTAATGGCACAAGGCTCCGGAAATACTTCCCTGGAGTGTTCTCAGGGCCTTCGGTAACTTGCGTCTTAGGGACCTCCTGAGAGAATATAGGAATAATCTACTTGCTTTTCATGACACTGAGTCATTGCGGAATTTCTTTTCCATAGCTTTGTCCCTGGACTGCTAAGCTGTTACCATCCATGATGTCCTGTAGCAAGGAAAGCTCACCTGAGCACGCTGGGAAGGAGCACCCCTTATTTTTTGTTTCAAATCTTCCAGTTGGGACCACTGGCACAGAAATGTCATGAGCAAGAAGCATAAAGCCCCACTCTGTGATGGCTTAAAATGCCATGGACTGGTTTTGGCCTGTCAGAAGTTGTTTCTCCAGAGCAGCTGGGAGACAGTTTCTTTTGGTCACTTGCTATACTTGCATCTGCCCACACATTCAGCCTCTGGAGACTGTTTCAAGACAACAGTGTACAGACTGCAAATTTAAATTCCTCCTGTGAACCACAATTATCTTGAGAATAATTTTTTATGATACATAACATTTTATTTCCAAATCTGCAGAGCTCAGAAAATAAAAGCAAAAGTCATTACTTCCATCTTGTTTCTTGTTCCTAACAGACTTTTTAAGGTCTCGTGGGAATCCAAAAGGCAAACCCCCATTTTAACAAGAGCCTCAAATCTGAGTGTTGTTCTACTGGGCATCATTAATAGATTCATATTTCCTGATTTCAAAAGTCAAATCTCAATGAAATATAACATTAATGATATAAAAATAATAAAATGCCAGGGAGCAGAATTCCCTCAAGCCAGTTTGACATTCTGTCATAGGTTAGCAAGCATAGTCCCGGAAGGGACGTCCTTGCTAAGGGGTGCTTACAGTTTCCTCTGGGAACTGATAGAACCTATCAGCTGGCCAGTTTGGATATGGACAATTCTCTAAGCCACTTAAAGTTGTGATCACCTCTGTGATCCACATTTAAGAATAGGCAAACTCCCCCTCCAAGCTCTCTCTCGTTTCCGGCGCTGGGACAGGTGGCTGCAGGGCCCGAGCAGGGCCCAGTGGGCCCGGCCAGGCCCTGCTTGGGCCAGGCC
>NW_008239110.1:15249274-15266026 GCF_000691975.1 Corvus brachyrhynchos
TCTTAGAGATGAAATGCTCCCAGAGATGGGTGAAGAGAACTTTTGTTTCTGGACGGCTCAACCTTAAAATTGTACCCCAAAAAACTTCAAGAGTGGACCCTCGAAAGCAGTTGCGGGAAAAGCTGCAAGTCGGGGCAAAGGACTCACACACAGGCAGAGAGACTCCTCTTCCTAAATGGACTGAACAATATTTGGAAGTGGGCGGCTGTCTCGTTGTGATAATGTTTTCATAGCGTGAGCAAGAAGAGACTTCTCTTTCTAAATGGACTGAACAAGGTTATTATGGAAGTGGTAAACAGACTGAACATCTTAAGGGTTGTCTTTGAACATTGTCAGTGGGAGAAGGGAGGAAGGTGGGGGGAGGAGGAGAGTTCTGAAGGTGGTATAATTTTTTTTTTTTTCTTCTTTTAGGTCTGTTAATAAACTTCTTTATATTCTTTCAAGTTTGGTGCCTGTTTTGCATTTCTCCTAATTCTTATCTCACAGCAGATAAACAGTAATGAGTATTTTGGACCAAACCACTACACATTCCCACTTGCTTTGATACTCATGGTTCCAAAGGGAGGTGCCTATACCTATGGGCTGCCCAAGAAAGCAAAGGCAATGGATTGTCACCTCAAAGAAAGAGATGTGTAAATGTGGTGCTTAGTGGTGGACCTGGCAGTGTTGATGGCTGGACTTGGTCTCAAAGGTCTTTTCCAACGCTAATGTTTCTATGATTCTGTGATAAGTATCTTGAAGGATTATAGGACGCCGCCCAATGGCAAAATTTGTGGACACTCTGTGCAGCTAAGAAAGGACTTGTCTCCTTCAATGACAGGAAGGACAGGGTTCATCTGTTGTTCAGATCATGACAATATCTTACCTGGGATACCCTTCAAGTGTCTTCTTATTCTACTCTGCTCTTCCTACTCTTGGCCTTTGCCTGCTTCTCAATTCTTATCTTTACTCTAAATAGATGTAACTTACTTGTGAGAATTTGGTTCAACCAGATATTTTTAAATAACAAAGTTGCATTACAGATACATTTATGAGGTTGGGCCTATTTTGACATGGGACTGTGCTTTCTGCTTCTATACTTTCTACCATTATCATATTTCAAATCCAAAACCAAGTTGTAACATTGAAGGGAAAAACGTCTTGTGAAGATATTTCATACAAAAGATTTCATTCACATGATAAAAACCAACAACATGCATATACAAGTCTCTTGCAATCAAGAGGAGTTGCATAGACATACCTGAAGACAAAATAAGACCCCTTCTATTTATTTCAGATGTTGCCAAAAAGAGCTGCAGGGCCGGCTGAAGATTGAGACCAACTGGTAAGTTTACGACTTTTAAAATGACAGAACAGTGAATTGAGTAGGCAATGCTTTTCCAAATGCTTGTTTTAAAAGCATTCATTTTTTAAAGTACTATACACTATAAACACCATTTTCAAATATGATTTCCTGAAAATACAAAGAGTTTAAAAGCCAGCTCGGCTGCCTTAATGTTTGATAAAGGCATTTAAACTTTCAATCCTTTACAAATTATAGTGATTCAAAATATGCACATACATGATTTAAAGAAAAATAAAAGAGGTTGCCACTTTCTTTGAAATAGAGCAACTGAGTGCTGCTGTAAGAGCTACTATATAGATAAAATCTCATCACTCATCACACAGATGTGAAAAAATGTCTTTTTTGTTATTATTTCATACTTCTCAGGTGTTTGCACTACTTCACCACACATACAGCTGGGACAGCCTTTCTTTGCATTCTTGTACCCCATTCAGTGTTTGCTTACTTATTTACTTACCAATTAATCCTTACTTTGGTCACAAGCAATTAGTGGTCTGGAGTCCTGCAGAACCCATGTGCCAGGTCTAAAATGTTTTGGTATGTTCTGGACATTTCAGCATTTGACAGTTCTAGCTCTTCCAACACAAGAGGGTGAAGTTGATGTAGCAAGGGCAACCACTGCCTGTGGAGATTTTATTGTGTTGGAAGAGTGCATGGGCCTCCAGCTCTCTGTTTCTGTGACTGCTGCAAATGGAAGAGGCAACAGAAGAGGGATGAGACCTGAGAGATAACGTTCTGCTTTTTTGGCCAAAAACATCTCCAGCCCCCACCCACACCAATACATCAGAGCAAAGACTGCCAGTGCTTTCACTCCAGTCTCCCCAAGCAGTAGCTCATACTGTATAACAAAAACAATACAAGTGTAATTTAACACAACGTGCTGCCCAGGCCTGATCTAGCATGGAGGTAGAATTACCTCCCAGCTCTGCAGAGGGAAAGCCCTCCCATCGCTGGTAGACAGTGAGAGATAGCTTGGCATGCAGCCTCCTGTGCCTTCTCTACTCCAGGGACAGAGAGGGGGCCCCAAATTCTACTGTTACGCCAGCCCATACATGATAAAACCCACTTGCTTCAATTCCTTGCAAAGTAAAAGTGTTTCAAAGGAACTCTGGAGCCCAACACAGCTGTTACTGAAGCCCAAAACACCTTGCAGCACCAGAGGCATGCGTGGTCTTTGTGCAGCTTCAGGCATTGTGCACTTCCTGGAAAATGGCACTTGCAGCACTCACAGAGCCAGTAGCAAGTTTGGGGATGCTTTCCCTCTGTAATTTAAACAAATTTGATTTCAAAGATGAAGGAATTTAAATAGAAATCTAGTTAAATTTTGAAATGCACCCACGAATAGTTGAAACTATGCACTTTCTACTGTTGATCTTTTCTCATCTCTTGTCCCCCTGTTTTTTCTAATTGGAAAAGGACCAAATAATGCTCACATCTGTATATGGAGATCAGTGTATTTAAATAAGCTAAAACTCCACAGTGAGACTGAATTTCTGTGTTTAGACTCAAAGGCAATTTAGAAATTTGGCACGTTGCACATCATTTTGCCCCAGTCCTGTTTAGCATCAAGTGCAAGGAAAGCCACAGTGACTTTGTTATTATTATTGTGTTATTCTTCTGCCTAAAGCTAAACAGGGCCCTTGAAGCAAGCTCAGAATCTTTGTGGTTTACTTTGTTTTATAAGGTGAAATAACCGTGTAATTATATCATAATTGCATGACAGTAACCTGAAGTTAGAGAAAAAAGTACTGCTGAATAACTGGATACAATTATGCAATCTTACAGAGTTAGTAGAATTTCTTAAGATCACATGTCAATCTAGCAATTGCTCCTCCCTGGTAACAGTATAATTTCACTAAATTAGACTCCCAGCTTGGAGGACAGATCAATCATATATGTATGCTGTAATGATACCTTAATAATGACTACATCCATGTATGGAAGGTACTGTGCAGTCAGTTCTGAAGTCTTAGCAGACAAGACAAATTAAGATTGCTTATATGATACTGCTGTTCTGTAGCTGAAACCTAGATTGTCTAAGTTTCTCACGGCTTCTAACATCTAGTGCATATTTGGAAAGAAGGAGCAGATGATTCCTTCTGCATAAGAATATAATCTTCTTGTGCATTATGAATCAGAAAAAGGCTACATGCTCCAGATGTCATTACATTTTACTGCTTCCTTTGTGTTTTAGTCCAAATACCTGAGAGAATGTATATAATTAACAAAATTCCTGAAGTCCATGAGTCTTCATAAAGATGTGCAAAACAGTATTTCTGTACCCAGTATGACAGGGCAGAATAATTTTCTAATTTTCTAATTTTAAGAAATTATTGTAAGAAATTAGGAATAGAAACCACAAGATGATGGTGTGATACCCACTTTTTTACATGAGCAGCTTCTCCTCCTTGGTCCTCTACCTCCTGGGCTCTGTCCCCTCACCCCCTCTGTGACATTTCTATCATGGTCACTGCTACTTATGCTTCTGTGTGAAGCCAGTTTTTCTGGATCACAGTAGCAGCAGAGGTGGTACCAGAAGACTGATCCCACTGGAACTACCCCTTGACAGACCAGCCTGATGGATGCACCTTTCACACAGCTTATCCTGCAGATATACTTGGATGGCGCATGCCACAAGCACTTCTGTGCAACAGGAGCATTTTGGCATCTTCCAAAGCATTTAGCTTCATTGTGTTTGGCCTCTTGCCATGCAGACAAGAAACAGAGCCAGAATGCTTTTGCATTTTTTTATATGACTTCTGTTCCTTAATTGGCATAAAATCACATTTAGCCTCCTCACTTTTACATATCCAGCCTGAAATGATAAAGCCAACCTCTGTAACTTCTAAGAAGATAAGGCTACAACAGGAATATAACTTCTCAATTTGGGCAGCCCTTCCAACAAAATGGGAATATTGCTGACTTCCACCCAGAGGGGAAAATCTTCCAACTATTCTCAAGGCCTGAGTCATTCTCCATCTGTGTGTATAGGAATTGTATTTAGTCAAAACCTTATCTTCAAGGCTATCATACAGGTTTTGAAAGCATCTTGTCTCTCCCTTTCCTTTTCCTCTGCATTACAAAATTGGTATTGGAATTATTATCACAAACAGCAGAAACACTCCCAGATATCACTGCATTTGCCTGGAAGAACATTTCCACAGAAGATTTACATATTGAACACTTAAAAGCCAAATTACAGCTCTAGATGACTGTGAATTACCTCACATAGCGAAAAGTAATCTTTTCCCTGTATAAACTTTTACCTGCCCCAGAACTTGTTGGTAACATGAAAAGTCTGTGAATTGCAAAGCAAGACCAGGCTATATCAAAGAAATAGAAGGCATCCTATAGTAAGAGCATGAAATGTTAAAACACTTAGGAAAGACATAATCTGGAGACCAGGAGGAGAGACAAATCAATTTTAGAGAGAAGAGGAAGATTTGGAAGGTGAATTTAAAATGCAGGAAAGAGGTAAAAGATTGTTTGGGGAAAGGATCTAAAAGATTTCAGGCAATCATTTTCCTGGCACAAAAGTTTTCAAATTGCTCAATTTCCTTCTTTTCCTCTGGACCTGCCAAATACAAAGAAAGACAACAGTAACCCTGACCTTTCCTGCCATTTTGGTGCTGTGGTAGACGCAGTCACAGGATTACATGTTGCGAGCTGGGAAATCTGGTCTTTCGACGACCTAAGAGGGAAACTAACCCAAATACCCAAACTGAACTATGGGTACAGAGGGAATCTGTTTTGTGACTGCTTGGTCTTTCTGGCTCAGGGTAACATCACTCTCATGCTCTTCATTTGGGTTCCTGAGTTAGTGCTCTCTGCACAGAACTAAAAATCTCCAGGTTTTACTCCCAGCTGTGGTAATTATTATTTTCAGTTTGGTACCATTAATTTTACTTCTATTTCTCCATACATGAAACTTCACTTAGATTTATTTCCAGCCTCCCAATTATGTTTCACTGACATTTTTCACATCAAGATGTCCTGTCAGAAATTTTTCTTTAAATTTATGAGGTATATTTTTGTAAATAACTGACCTTACACTAATTTTCTAATATTTTTTTCTTTAATACATGGCAATATGTACTATCCAAAATTTAGGCCTGCATTGCTTTAAGTAGTTATAAAACTGTATTTCGTAACTGAGTTTTCAATAAATAAAGGAAAAATTCTAAGATAACATTTTACCAAAGAAAGAAAGAACCCATTTGAAGTCCATAACAACCCCAACACCACACATTTTGAAATGTTTCTTCTGCAAACACTATTAATAAGGATGCAGAGAGATTATACATCTCTAAACATTCTAAAGGTGAAAAAGAATTTTTAGAAGTTGAAACATAGCAGCTACACACGACTTTTATGATAAATGTATACCTTTACTTCATGTATAATCATATAAAACAGCTTGCAATTGTGTTAACGTGCTGGCATTCCTTTCTTTTAGCAGGACAAATTAGTATGCATTTATTTAACCTGTCATTACATCATACTGAACATCAGTCACTATGCAATTACAAAGGTAATGGTTACCATGTAATACTGACAAAGCCACTGTTTGGCTCTTGTAATTGGTAGTCACTAAAATGCATTTTCCATATGATGAATGAAGTAGCCAGCAAAACAGTCAATGCTCCATGAGATTTGCCAGAACAAAGATTAGTTTTAGAGTCCTGCATGAGTTTGAGCATACAATAGTGTGTCTGTTTCTTGTTTTTTCAGTTCTGTTACAAAACTCTATAGAGTAAAAAAAAAGCAGAGAGGGGAGGAAAGGGTAGGAAAGAAACTCGAAGGATGAAATTTGCCATGTGTAAAGGTCAGTCCAAGACCCATGTCAGTCTTAAATCACATTATTTTAATTTAAACCCCTTCTCTTTCTGCAGCAACTCTGCAGTTCCTTGACAGAGCCAGGGATGCTAGGACCAAAGTGAGCCATTAGTAAGCTGCAGCTGATGTTATCTGCAGTCAGGATATCTTCCCACAGGTACACTTATCTCTCTTCCAGACAGATGAAGACAGGTTACCTTTAACTGACAGTTAAACTTGGCTGTTTTCCTCCTGTCACCTCTTATGAATTTGTTCCTGCAAACAGATAAATCCTCTTGGAATCAGTTACTTTAAGCATTTGTGAGGGCCATATTCATGCCTCTCACACTTACAAGTTGACTCATCGGGGAAATATTGCAATGCTGCAGGAAGGGATTTGGTCTTTTGTCTTGAATTACATGAACTTAACTAGTGAAAATTATTGATGATGCATGTTTTGAAGAGTAATTTTTGTAAAATTTCAGAAGTGTTTAGGAATCTGGTTTCTAATTCAAAGTATGCGTTGCAAGCCTAGTTGGATAAATGTTATTTTTACCTAAAATCCATGGGAGTGTGGGCACTTTGTGAAATATCTCTTGCTGTGTGTGGTCATTGAACCCAGCACTTGTGTCACCTGGTGTGTCATTACCAGCAAGGTACCTGGAGACCTTCTGTGGGGTTCCCTTCAGCTGCCCAACAGAGCAGTTCCACCAAGGCATCAGGGTGCTGAAGGTTATAAAATAGGAGCACTCTGGAAGCGTGGAAGCTGGCATGATAACAAGAGTGCTTGCTGCTCCTGTGCTGCAATGCTGTAAAACACTTCACACTCACCTCAAGGAGAAAAAGGCTAGAAGCGAATTGCTGAGTTGCCTGACAGCATCAGTCACTTCTCACAGAGACGAGCTGTAGGCCATGGAGGCTACTCTTCTAATCCTCAGACTTTCTAGAGTATGATTTAGAGGACCAGTTCTAGTCCTAAAAGGATCAAAGGGGCAGAGATCAACTTTCCCCTTGCAGCAGGTTAAGCCTTCACTGGCTCTGTCAAACTGCAACCTGAGCTCTGTCCTTCGGGCCCCCGGCCACCCATAGCATTACCCCAATTAGGACCAAACTAAGCAACCAGGAAAAGAGAAACACCTCTCATATATCCCCCCCTCAGAGAGCCAGTGGAAGTGCCTGACTCTACAAGTTCTTTTTCACTGGCCTTTGCTTTCATCTCTCACACTTTGCAGAAAAGCAAAGAATATAAACAGCTTTGGGGAAGGAAGGAGTTTGGAAGATTAAAAGTCAGTGTTTGGATTTTGTCTAGAACTAGTCCATATGGAGAGGGCTTTTTGAATACATATTCAGTGGCATTTCAGTATTATGCATTAAGACTCCATACTTACATGCACACTGAAAACAGCATGTCTTTAAACAACACCAAACCTAAACTGCAAGCTATTGGCAGTACCTCTTCTGAGCTATTTGCCTGAATTATTTCTGCAGTAAATCTCTAGAAATGCCCACTTAAACAGTAACAGTAATAAATATCTCATGGAAGCCATAAAATACAACAGAATTTTGGAAGTCATAATTTTAATGGATAAAACTGTGCTATAAAAGAAGGGCCTCTGGGACTGAGGCTAAAGTAAAATTTATCTAAGCGAGCTGTGATGCTAATCCGTCTGCAAGTGATAAATTATCTTATGTCCCAGGTGTGACATAATATCCAAAGGGTGCGTAGTGATTAAGGACACAAAGGTATAGATGTGGCAGGCGTCCAAGAAAACCCCAAGCAATTAGTGGTGACTGGAAATTGTCAACAATTGCTCTGAATGTTTGATAGTTTCCTCTGTGCTCGGGTTTGCCAAGGCACACATTCCCCAGTGTCTGTGGCTGGGTTCTGAGGCATGGTGGCAGAACCTGGATAGACACTCATGTAGCTCTAAGCAGGATGCTTGCAGTCTTTTCAACAAGGTACTGAACACTTAGGGAAACCAAAACAAAACAAAAAAAAAGGAGTGCTTATTTTAAAGTACAACAACTAGAAATATTTCTGTTTGGTCAGAAACAGAAAAAAACCCACGCTTAAAAAAAAGCCCTTTCCATTCTAAAGAAAACAAAAGTAATTCTTGGAAATGCTGAATTGCATTGTGGTATCGTTATAAACTGCTGTGATTCTGAGAGGTCTTTCGAAGAGGCCAACAGAGTCCCCATAAATTTACAGCAATAAAATGTTTAGACAGCAGGCAATCAGGGCGTGTTGGACTGGATACCCAAATCAGTCCATATTGTTATACAAACTGATTATGTTTCAAACAGCAAAAATGGCGAGCTGTTAATGGCAGCAAGAGTGTTTACATAACTTGGTGTCACTGGAGAAATCGGAGACAAACTCCTCAGATTCCCTTATTTGCAGGGAAGATGAACAGGATCCAGATGAACAGCTCACACAGTGAAACCCTGAGCCCATGCACTGCAGGAGCCACACTGCTCCCAGAGCAGGCTGCCTCCTGTCCAGATAGCCTGGGTGAAAGCTTCATCTGGCTGATGATACAGTCATTTCTGGAAAAGGTTGACTTGAGGATTTTCAACATTATCCAGTGGGAGAGGGTGAGCAGCAGTATTTGGGGTTACTTTTGGCAGTTGAGAGCCTGTGGTATGAAGAAGGATGATACTCAGTGAATAAGATGAAACCTTGGGTTTGAAACTGGTACTCAGAACCACACCCAAACCCACACAGCCATACACAGTCAGGTCCCACAACAGCACCATGGCCCACAGGAGCCCACTCAATGATACAGAGTGTGAGTACCTCAGTGCTCATCCCTGCTCTTCCCCGGAGCCATTGCCCACTTCACCCCACTAATCCATAGCATGGGAGCAGGACGGCTGCAGAACTGCATGTGGGCATTGGCCCTCGCAGAGCATATTGCAAAGGGCACTGTCTAAAACTGGTCTTCACCACTTACATTCCCAAATCTACCTCTAACTAAGATATGTAAGAACTACCAGCTGTTTCTGGAACCCATGAGAAGGGAAAGCTTGAAGAACAGCTCACAGGCAAGACATAATGTATGATATTACGAACATAGAAAGGGATAACATTGCTTCACTATATGGCTAGATGGGGAGCTGGCTCCCAAACCAAACTATGTCAGTTTTAACCCCTGTGACAAGGTATTTTTCACCCTTGCTAAAGGATTCAGGAATCCCAGCAGACTTAAGATAACCCAGTTGTACTGAAAGTTTCGTTTGATCTTTGGGAGTTTCCCTCTAACTCCCCATGAGCCAGTCACACCTCACATTCTAACCTCTCCTCTCCTAAATCCCTGGGTCTCTTCAGACACTGCCTTAGCCCTGTACAGGTGTGCTGAGAGCCCAGTCATTTCCTGACCTACTGAAAATCTGGCAGCTCCTATTCTTCATATGCTTCCCTATTTGCTTTTTACCTGAAATAACTTGGTCCCTATTTATAGAGCAGGATGCTATATATCCAATTGGAAGGGTTTGGGGTGGTTTATCTGCCTTGCTGTATCTTCCCAAACCAGGGTTCTCATTTCCACGCAGTTACACATGGGCTCCTTACCCAAGGAAAATGTTACCTATTGCATCGTTCTGCTCTTACACAAATAAAATGACGTAAAGACCTAAAACTGTTAAATTATTAAAAGGTAATTACCACAAAATGGACTTGACTGACTGTTTTCTATCCTCCTGGGCTTTGACATTCTTGTTGCTGCTGATTTCCAGTAACTTAATGTGAATTAGTTCACCTCTAGAAAAAAACACCAACTTTTGAAAAGTTGCTGTCCTGGGCTGCATCAAAGGACTTGTGACCAGCAGTTTGAGGAACGTCATTCTCAATCTCTGTGATATCTTGTGATACTCCACCTGGAGTGCTGCATCCAGCTCTGGAGATGCAGACATAAGAATGTGGACCTGTTGGAGCATGTCCAGTGCAGGACCATGAAGATGATCAGCAGGATGGAGCATCTCTCTTATGAAAACAGGCTGAGAGAGTTGAGGTTGTTCAGCCAGTGGAGGAGAAGGCTCCAGGGAGACCTTGTAGCAGACTTCCAGTACCTTTAGGGACCTACAAGAGAACTGGAGAGGGAAGGCACATAGTGATAGGACAATGGAGAATGGCTTTGAACTGAAAGAAGGTAGATTTACTTTGGATATTAGGAAGAAATTCATTGCTGTGAGGGCAGTGAGACACTGGAACAGGCTGCCCACAGAAGGTTGCCCCATCCCTGAAAATGTTCTAGGCCAGGTTGAATGGGGGTCTGAGAAACCAGGTCTAGTGCAAGGTGTCCTTTCCTACAGCAGGGGCGTTGGAACCAGATGATCTTCAAGGTCCCTTCCAACTCAAACCATTCTATGATTCTTTTTCTATACCGTACGTTTTAAAAAGTTAAGCATAATGCTTCATTTCATTTATTTCAATCCAGAAGCTGAAAGACTATGTGTAGACCTGAATGAATGCATTTTTGACAAATGTAAAATTTATCTGCTTCATAATGCAACTATGAACTGATAGACTTGCTCCGCTCAAAAAAGATGAAGGGAAGATGTAGCCATTTCTAAAGTCTGAAAGTTTTGTTTCAGTAGCTGTAAGATAAGCTAGTTTAATTTGTCATTTCAGGATGCCAATTTTATTTTGAAGTTGGGCTATGATGTTAATTAAAAGAGTTTAGGAGTTTAATTGCCTTAAAGCAGAGTGGGATTCTTTTGTGTCCAGACAGAATAATTTCTTTGAGTTATTGAGGGGCTGGTTTGCTTTGGCCAGTGACAGTAAACTTGTGCTGTGACTCAAGGTCTGAGAGACTGGATTTGCCTTCCCCAGATCTAATCTTTTCCAGTAACCTACAAAGGGACTTTTCATATGTCTCTCCTCCAGTTTCTGCTTGCATGGCTGGGCTGAGAGCTCCCTAGGGACAGGCACTGTTGTCAGACACCTACTCATGCAGCTCCTGGCATGCTGGGGTTTCTGTTTACATATGTGCTGCTGCAGTGGTAGCACTTTAAGAAATGTCTCCCCTCTCATATAAACGTTATTATAACTGGTGAGTATTGTAGAATATCCCACACCTGTCCCCTCCCAGGACTTTGAGAAAGAGAAGGGAAACACAAACCAGCTGCAACTGGAAACCACAAAAGGTTTGATCAGAGTTCATCTCTGAGGTAGCAATACCAACCGTGCTATTATAACCAACATTTGAACCTACAATGGTAAACAGAGCTGACATTTGTGCCCAGGAGAGGCTGCTGACATGTCATGCACACATGAGCCCTGTGGGTGTTCCTTCAGATTCTCACACTCTGGTTACAAAAGGCAAGTATCAAATCCAGGCTGATATCACCTCCCTGCTTCTGCCATGTAAATGTAGCAGGTGGCTGGCGTGGCTGGGTACGTAACGTTTGGATGTCTTCAGTCCTCCAAAATTAGCCATGAGGCTTCCCTAAAAGACTTCCTGAACTGTAACATAAAAATAAAATGTCATGCATATGCTATACAAAAAAGGAAACAAAAGAAAGGCTGGAGTTATAAACGTAATATGAGCTTACTGAGGTCCAGGCTGCCACAAACATCACCGCTGTAGGTTTTAATGTGCTTTGAAATAGAAACCATTAGCATCTCAGGTAAAACAGCTCTAAATATACAGTGATTTTTAATCTTACCACAGAGACCATGGTATAAATCATTAATGTATTTTAGCACGTTTTAGGGTCAGTGGAAGAAGGAATGCAATGTTCCTGCTCTCTGCCACAATCCCCATTGCTACCACAACCCCCACAAACCCCATGTGACAGAAAGAGACATGAACGGGGCAGAAGAATCCAGTCCAAGCAATTATCACTCTTTATTTTTTTATTTTCACAGCCTATGACCCATCTCTCCTCCCAGAGCACAAGCACTGGAAACATGGTCAACAAGTGGGATGCAAGCAGTTCAGGGGTCCCTTTCTTCTTGAGCTATCTGCAACTGCCCTTAGTATTTCAGCAAGCTGGAATTATGCAGTCAGAGGGCTGTGTTTCAGTGCAAACAGTACTCCTGATCCCTGTGGTCCACTCTTCTGCTTTTGACAAAAGAGAGGAACAGAACAATCTGTCAGACAGATCCAAAAATGTCCCAGGTCTGGTTCAAACTGATATACTCACCACTAAGAGTCAGACTTCAAATCTGGTCCAGAACTGTGGACTGTGAAAAATGTGGTGTGATGGTTTGGAGGAATGATTGTCCTGAAACCAGAACTCCCATGCAAATCCCACCTAGATGATTAGGTAACCAGACCATGGAACATGTCTTTTCTTTGGCTACAAGACCCCGGGCAAACTTATTAAAAAGCATGGGGAAAAAATAACTGGTTGTGAGCTCTGCCATACCTATTTATTGAAGCTCAAATTTGGAACCTTTGTCAGAGAAAGTCGGGTTAGTGTGTAATATTACATATCCTACATGATGAAAAACAGTGAAATAAGAAAACTTTGGTGGGTTAGCATGGAACAGCTGTGACAAGAAAGAGGAGAGATACTGTTCTTCCACTTTTTTCCTGTGTTGGACATAAGCAACCTTCCTCACAGATGGCATAATGCGATGAGGTTTTTCTGCAAAAACTCATTGACTTTTCAGGTTCAGCTTTTTCCAGAAAGACTTCCCATTTACTACTTGTGAACCCTTTGTCCACTTCTGCCATCACCATTCCCCACAGCTCATCACCATGATGCCATTAGGCTGATTCCATCAAATCTCTTTTCCTTTCCCCAGCACAATTACGGACTTTATTCCACGGGCTCCTTTCTCATCTCCTCCAAACACAGATGCCAGTTCCTTTCTCTTCTGTCCTTTCCACCCCTCACACCCACTCTTCATTTGCTTTGCCTCTCCTGCTCTGCTCTGAATTTGCATTCCTCCCTTCAGCTGACATCTGCAATTCCTAGGTCCACTCCAAAAAGATCTCAGAGAATGGCTATGGCTTTATGCTGCTCTCTTCCTTGATCATGTTCCTTGGGTACCTGTATCCCCCTCTCTGCCCATCTGTATCCCTTTCCCCTCCTGTCCTCAGGACAGCCATAATGGGCATGGTCTCTCCTATGTGGGATATGCCCCTGTGCTTTATCCTCCATGCAGCACTGCCTTGGGCTACTCCTTGTCTGCAGCCTCCTTCCACCTGCCCTTCCTCCAGGTACTCTCACGTCTTCCACCTTCTGGCTTCTGGTTCTCTTTCATCCTCTCCAGGCATCCCATTAAAGACACAAACAGGATTCTAGAGGCTGACTTCCTTCTGTGATTTCTTATAGTCCTCTGGCCCTGGTTTAAGTTCCTCACTCACCGAGAGCAGCTGACCTACAGCTTCTGCTGCACTTTATCAGCCAGGACTCAAGTTTGGGTGCCGTTGAACAGTGTGATTTCCAAGAGAAATCACTGTTCAGCTCTCCAAGTCAGTGCTGTTTGTCTTGGTATGTGATAGCTAAAGACTTTTTGGTACTAGTATATTGCAACTATTTTGTTTCACGGTGCTGCAGTCAGTGGTGTCATGTAACCACACAGAGAGAAGCAGTACAGCACACGGGGTGTTTAGCATTCACACAGGTAAGTTGTGGGCCAGACTGCTACACACTGCATTAACTGTGCCTATCTGACAACTCTGGACAAGGTGTAAGTAAAAAATATACTCTGACTCTTCCCAGATAAATTATTTCTGTAATTTGTTAAACTGTGTGTGCACGTAAGTCTGGAGAAGCAAGAATATCTAAATTTAAAGACTTAAACAGAAGATTGCAGGGCAAAAAAAAGGCAAAGTTGTCATGTGTAATGAAGATAAAGTACCTTTGCAATAAATTTAATTATTCAATACAGTGCCAGTGTGGTGTGCGAGGAATTTTCTCAAGGCTCCCAAGGTAGGCTTTCATTCATTTTATCTTGCATTCTTGAGCATTAGCAGCCAGGCTTAGGAGAGAAAAGATTAAGGTATGTATATTACCTCCATCCATTATTTGTCTTTTAAAAGTGTACCAGAGACAATATCTATGATTTGTTTAAGGCAAACTCTTCAGTTTAAGAATGCAGAAACCAAGAAGAATTTATTTGAAGTATTTATTTGGTTTCTGCATAATATATTCAAATATAACATTTCAGTTTCTTCAAATAAAAGTATCAGTGGTTTATGCCACTGTTTGCACACTTTTCCACAAACACATTGAACCATGTCTTTTGTACTCTGGTTCAGTAATATAAATGTAGATCTACCAGGTAATTTATCTATGTGACAAATATGATTGTAAACTTGGTGATAATTCTTCCGTTTCATGTGTTTTGAGTCAGCAGCTATGAACAGGGTATTTGGAAATGGCCACGCAGCATGTACAGAAATGAGATCATAACTGAAATGGATGTGATTTTCTCTGTTTGTGTGACTTTTACCCACAAGATAACAATAGGCCTGTATACATTTTTTGGTAGGATGACTAACATTTTATGCTGATATATCATAGAATCACAGAATCACAGACTAGTTTGGGTTGGCAAGGGCTTTTAAAGGTCATCTAGTCCAACACCCCTGAAACAAGCAGGCTGCTATAAGGTCTCCCTGGAACCTTCTCTTCTCCAGGCTGGTCTCCTGGTAAATTCAGCACACTTTCCTTAGGACCATTTGTAAATATTCCCCTGAGATGGCAGAAGTAGTCTCAGTATCTTCCTTGACACCGTCCCTTGAGTTGCAGCCCCTTCTGTTGTCTGTCATGTTGGGCATTCCAGAAGGCAATCAGGTGGTCTATGGGCATCCCACATTTTGTTCTGTGTTTGGCCTGAAAACTGGTGGTGTTATGCTGTGCAATCTTGTGGCTTGCTATATACAGATTTGGGCTTGGCTTGTACTCAGTGTGGTCTAAAGTCATGTAGGAAGGATTAGAACTAGAGTCTCAAGTCAGAAGATGGTTTAGAGCCCTGTAGAAGGTTTCTCATGGAAGGGGAATAAACTGTCCCACACAATCATCTCTAAAGAAGGGATTACCTGTTTTCATTTACCACTGAAACAAATCCAAGCATCTCTGAGATGTTTTTGTGGCTAATGTACAGCTGGTATTGTGAGAAATACTGTAAATTGTGGTCAAATCCCCTTCTCAGTGATCGCCTTGTAAGGCTCAAATGACTACTTTTTGCTGAAGGAATAATCGAGTTTTACACTGTGATAACTGAGTGCAGAATTTATCCCAGTGGTTGAATGTCTTTGTCCCAATGAAGAAACTAAATATAGTCAGAGAAAAGTGGTAAATGAGTATTCCTCAGAGATGCACTAATTTCTATTGGTTAAAACTGTCCTTCATACTAAGTCATAGTTTTGATCCTTTCGCTACACTGGCCAAAGGCAGTAAAGCAGGTAAAACATGCTGACTTTCAAGCTAATACCCCTGAGATTCAAATGCTCATAGTGAAGACCTTTGAGGAGCTTCTACCTGTGCTCCAGAGCAACAGAAACCTGGACTGAGCACTGAAGGTCAAAGGGACTGCATGCCTGTGGGAGGCAGCCAGGTCTGCAAGTATGGCAGGATCAGAGGAAGACCCTGGAGGCTGCGGGCAGGGCAGTGGCATGGGCCAGTTCTGCTTCCCGCCTGCAACTGGGAGTGATTTGGTTAGCTTCATGGTAAGTTCAGCATGGCATTACTTGTCCCCTTTAGAAAGTCTGTGTACGCTCTGTAATCTCTTTCCAAGATCCCATCTTCTGGGCACCTGGGAAAGTGTTGCTGCAAAAACGTGGTGAAACCAATGTCTTTTTTGGTTTTGTGTTGGGCATAGTACTTGACCGTACAGTAGGGAAATCCCTATGACATGTGGGATATTTGGCAGCTCTTACACTGCTGTGTAGAAGTTGGGAGCTATACTAAACTGAACACCCAGGCTCCGTGGGCCCATGTTTTGATGCACAGCTGGGATCACGTTCTCCCGAGCCCGTATAAGAAAGAAGTTATTCCTCTATGCTTTTACTTTTGTTGTGCATAGAAACTATCTTTCTCTCCAGGTATCCTGCTGAGTGTGTTCAGAAAAAAAATTGCATCTAATACTAGCATCAAGGTAGGATTTTGGCAATGTCGTGTTTCCCGCAGAGCATGACTCACAGCATGAGGATCATTCAGCTTTCGGTATCCAGCCTCTGAAACTCATTGACAAAGACCTGTGAACCACAAACGTCTGTATAGTTTGGGAGATGTGGATCTTTATAGAGCCATAGATGGGACTTTTGGATGGCTGTGCATCAACAGCTGAAAAAGAGTTTTCAGTCAATAATAGCATGGTTCCTGTGTCCCCGCATCACTAAAAACTGTTAGTGAGAGACGTAACTCAGGAGTTATATCTTCCGTAGTGGAATGTAACTCAGGTATTGTGGAGGCTAGAGATTGGAGTGGGTAGGTTATACAACTTTCAAGAGTATATAAAAAATATCTCAAGTCTTACTTTTACTTTATATCAGGAAAAAATTATATATATATGTATATATAAGGTATCCATTCCCCTGTTTTAAGCTCTTCCTGTTCCAGATGTCATATACCTCTCTCTCTCTTCAGCCGACAACATAGATTTTTAAAAAAATTTAATAGTCCTTTTGCAT
>NW_008239110.1:15266108-15295201 GCF_000691975.1 Corvus brachyrhynchos
TCCTGCCTGTTTCCCAAAGGTGGACTTGACCCTTGTGGAGATGAGGTACACAGCACTATACTGCTTGCTGTGCAGGCATGCTTTCTGTGTAAGCAACATATTTATTTGAGACCATGCATGCTTTAAGTTTCATCACAAGACTGCTAGGGTCAGAGATAAAGCTTGCACACCATGCTGTTTGCAAAACATCTCAGGGTGACTAGAAATGTGCTGGAACAGCCATATTATACCCTATGGAGCCACAAAGATTTGCTTCTAGGGAGTTAGTTCTTCTTGGAAAAAGAACTTGCACTGACCATTGTGTAGTAAATTACACTTTCTTTCCAGTGTCAGCCGCATACTTTGGTTTTCCCTTGACACTTCTGATAATTTCACAGGCCGTGACCTGTTTGTAGACCTCATGTAGAGGCCTAGTTTTATTACAGATGTTAAAATGGCGTCATACTGACTAGGAAGTTTAGACACGTGCTCTGAAATCAGCCTTTACAACTCATCTATGTACCTGCTTTTTTCAGTGTGCACATCCTTGCAGCATGAGGCCAGGGACACTCATGGGACAGCACAGCACAATGCTCAGCAACCAGCACAAGACAGTCCCTGTTGGGTGTGGTGGCTCTGCTGAAATCCTACCATTTTGCTAAGAGCATCCTTTTAAAAAACCTTCACAACCTGACCCAAAGTCTGCATCAAAACACCTCTGATTGTGATTAAATGTGTATAGGTGAATGTGCAGTATGGGACCTTTCAGAAAAGTCAAGGTACCATAAAAGAACATTCCTATCTATTAGGTAGTAGGCAGGATCAGTGAACTGACTGAATTCCAAGGAGTTGCTGTAAAGCATGATTATATTCACAGGCATGTTTCATGGCTCTGTGTTTCCATACTAGGTTTAAGGAGGAAAAAATGCAGTGTATGAATCCAAACATTTATAATTCAGAGAAATCTCTTTTCAAAATTCCCTGTCAGAAAATTGGCAAAATTCTGCCTGTATGGACTTTTTGTATATAACAAAGTGCTATAACATGAGATGTTGCCTTAGGAGAAGAGAGACAGGTTCCATGAAATGTCTCTGTAGAAATATAGATATTTGCTCAGAAATCCATTTAATAGATCCCTTTGGAGCTTTAGTATTTTTCTTTTTGTCCTGCTGGACTTGAACACGTACTCCCCGTTACTCAAAGAGCGTTACCATATTGCTTTTACATTAGTTTGCATCATGAAAAAAAGGAAACATAGTTTTGATGAATTCAGAATATATTTTGTGCATAAAATTCTTCTCCTTCCCCTTCATGGTGAGAGAACATGTTGAGTTTTGAGGGTGTTTGAACAGCCTTAATGGACCTAGTGTCAAGGCAGAATTAAAGTTTATATATAGCAACTTGGAACAGCCAGGGAAAGCAGCACATGTGCACTGGAGGGACAAGGACAGAGATACACAGAAGCATCATAAATTAACATCGTGCAATGACATATGAAAAAAGGCACCTTTCTAAGGAACCAAACTGTTATTGCAATGAATGTTTATTTTTAGAGTTACAAAAGGTATGTTTTAGAGGCTATTAGTCAAAAAAAAAAGAAAAGAAAGGGGGAATTTCGTTCAACGTCTAACCACATGCTTCTGCCTGCAATGCAGGGAAACAAGGAGAGCATTGGATTTCACAGATAGCACCACAGACAGCTATTAAGGCCTAATCCAGTGTCACATTTCTGCTTAGTGCTGGCTAACTACCAGCCCAATTTGCTGGCTTCTCTCTCCCTCTGTTTCTTCATTGTTTCAAGCCATGCACAGACTTATCCTAATAACGGGTCAACCCTCAGCCAAATGTGTTCAATTGAAGGCCACCATGGAAGAATGGCAGGATATTGTCTTTCCAACAGCAAGTGAATTTCAGGCAGCTTAAGGCGGTATCCATTTCACTATAATGCTGGTTTATGTTACAGCCCTTTTCAAAGTTCTAATTGCCCTGTACTGCTGACATTTATAGACATCCCCGACTTTAAATGAAAACACAACACTGAGGTCAGGAGGAGGTTCTGGGACAGCAAAGATCCCAGGTGAGGCCAAAGGAGGAAATTACTTCAAAACTTCCAAATGCCAAACATGTAGTGGTGGGGGGAGGAGAAAAGAGAGAAGAAAACCCAGAGGTGAGGGACACCCTATTCACAGCCTGAAAGGTATGGATGGATGCCTGACAGTGACTCTCACTTATCCACACATTCAACGTCTGGAGCACAGCTAATCCTCTCTCTCCTCAGTTTCTCTCCCTTAGGTATAAACGTTTTAAAGTATTTATTCATCTGGATGTTTGTGACTCTATTTTGGACCAGCTCTTCATCTGTGTTACATTGGGTGAGCTCCAGCGAAGTCACTGACTTTATGCCGGCTGGGAAACTGGTCTCCTTGGAGAGAGAAAGTGCTCTGCCTATTCCAGAGAGAAAACTCACGGAGCTTCCATCTTCTGTCCAGGCATCCTCATCTGAGGGAAACAGATTTAGCAGCAGTGATGGTAGGAAATACTGCTACACAGTCTGGCCCTTAGTTTCCAGTGTACTGCTCAACCTATCAGCCACAAAGTGGGGTAAAATCCGACTTAAAGGGACAAGGTGAAGAAACAAGGCATGTCTCTCACTCATGCAGGGTTCTGTCTGTTCAAGTGGTAGACCCTGCTGGCTTTATATTACTCCTGTGGTGTAAATGGCTCCATTTTCCAAGGTAAAAATATCTTGCAAGAACAAAAGAGAAGGGATTCTACTGTAGTTTTGTGGACTGTTATTTGTTCCCTTCTTTCTATAACAGCTCTTACACACTTCTAAGGGGACTGAAGCCTGGTTTGTGCTCCCAGCGTGTTTGATATCCCTGGGCCAAGGCAGGCAGGTCAGGGTGGCACAAATCAGGGACAGTACTCAGGAACACAGTTTCTTCATTCAGCCTCTTCAAGAGATGCCTATGCCTTCAAGGCATCATCCCATCCTACACAAGGGAAACTTGCATCAGTGAGAAATGGTGGGGAAGAAGCTCTGCAGAGCTACAGCCTTGGTAGCCAGTGAGAATATACTAAAAATATGTTTAAAACTTTCAAGTTTGTTAATTGGAATGCAGTCAAGTTTATATATAATTCTTTATTTCTGCAATTACAGGCTGATATCACTAATGGGTATTTATAATGCTTTTATATGGCAATAAAACTATGTATTCTAAACATAGTCAGCTGTGTGCTGATTTTCAAGTCCTGTGGTTTATCCTGTCCATAGATACTTCTTCTACACCTTTTGTGGTGTCTGGGAAACTATCTAGTGGACATGTGCCAGCCATTATGCAAGATCCTCAATTGCTGTATGGTGACAGGTTATTCAGACCAGTTATTTAGTTTGCTAATGATGATAATGATCCAAATCAGTCTCCAGTGCCTTTTACTAGGAGACGAGTGACAAAACACTTTTGAAAATCCTGTGATAAATGTCTTAATGTGTTTAATTCTGTTGCTCGTACACAGATACTTAGTGTCACTGCAGACACCTCACCATGTCTGAGAGAATATATCTGCTACCGAGGACTGGCAGATAAGAATAGGACCATTAAGAGAATCAGACACTTCTGGACCACAGCATGAATATCTTTATGATGAGGGCAGGGGAAAAGGGGGGATGCTCTCGTATGTTTAGGAAAATTGAGCCCTGGATGTCTGGCACTGCCTATACATCTGACCTCTCCTGATCATAACAAGTTTAAAATCAAAATTATCAAACCAAAGGCAATTTCTGATAAAGAAATAAGGCCTGTAGTGTACAGGAAGTTCACTTACTTTTATTCTTTGTGGTAAAGAAGAATTGCTGCCACATAGCCAGCCAGTAAAATTCAGAAGAATTCCCACTTTAGTGGGAAGATTTTAATGTGCCACACTTAAGCAAAGGGCATGGCAAGATTCCTCTTCCTGGGATGGTTGCAACTGCACAGAATCAAAGAATCAAATATCACTAGACTTGTCACAAGAATAAACAATGAGGAGAAACTCAAATTCTTCTGACTTGGTGTTTGTCTCAATTTTGAAAATGCAGTTCAAGCTTTAAATAACGGCCTGTTAATACAGTGAAGTTTCAGACCTCAGTGAATTTTAGGACCTTGTAAAGTAAACCTGAACCTATAGCAGGTATTTCTCCCCAAGTTTGTGTCTGGTTCTCTCTCCAGGCACTGCCATAAGGTACTGAAATTCCTGTTTACAGAGAGGACAGTGGAATCCCATGGTACTGGTGTGTTACTCTGTACTCTGGAATATAGGTGTGGAAGTGATTCCTGAGCAGAAAGCACAGGACAGTCCTCCTCCTCCTTCACTCCTGCAACTGCTCCTCACTTATGGAGCTGAGACCTAAAACCTTGCTTTTTAGCATCCCACTCTTGTGTCAGGGTTAGTCAAGTAACATTTGTGCTGTGTTAAACTCTTGGTGGCTTTTCTGCTGATACCTTGGGATGCCCAGGCTGCAGCAGTCTTGTCCAGCTTCACTTTCTGCCTAATCCATCCTTGTCCTACACAGCATGGGAGACTCCAGAGCTGGAGAGAGGAAAAGGAGAGGGAAATCTCTTTCAAGTGCATTCATGCAGAGTCCCATCTTTGACTTTTTTTCCAGAACTATGACAAAGTGAGTATCTGTTATCAATAGATACAGTGATTACAAACAAATTTATCTATTATTTTATTTTATTTTTGTAAGAGACTATATTTCAATCAAAAATTGTCCAACTCAAATTTATTACCAGAGTATAAATAACATTTTTTATCTCCTCTTTCTCCTCTTAATTTTTACCAAGTGCCAATACTGTCTTGGGAGGAAAAATGATATTCTACTAACGTGATGTGACACTTCCTTTAAGCCCTTAGAAGATTTTATTTGAGGTTTTCATTCCATTCTGACTCTAGTTGCTCATGAAAAAGAGGTCTCTCCAAAATTATGTTTAACATAAAAATATTTATGAATGGGAAGCGTATTTCAAATACAGTTCCTTGTTGTTACACTATCATTTCTGAGCAGAAACTCTGATCTGTTTCCACTGTTTTCAGATTTCATCTTGTTAAAGAGCATATTTGGTATGCAGCACAATGTTCAGCCAACACTTCATTACATTTTGGGATCCAATTACTCATGCAGGGTTTCAGTTCTGTTTTTTGTAAGTTGGTGTAAGTTTCCTTTTCCTGGTGAGGTTTTATTTTAATTACCTTCAGTCTGCAACGTCCTGCAAGTATTTAGTGTTATTTTTTAAATTGTGGTGGAGATACGGAATAATTATTTCCTTTTTAAAAAATCTGGAAAAGAACCAAATCCAGATGAAATGCATCTCCAAGATTTTTGAGTGAAAGCAACATTAGAGGATATCTAATTAGACCTACAGTAATAACATCACCATCCTTGTTACGGGACATACATATATATAAAAGCTTGTGATCTGCTGAGTTAGGAAGTTAGCAAGCTGGAGGGTCTACCACAATTTCTGAGTGCCCAATCAGCTACACCACATATTACACACACCATGGAAATTATAACCTACTCTATAGCTTTTGTGTAATCAATTTGGAATGACCAGATTTGGTCTCAAAACAAGACTTCCAGGATGCAAAAACCACAGATCTGAACAAAACCACAACTCCCTATATGCAAACTATCACATTTTTATATCGTACAGTGAATCTAAAGAATTTAAAACAAGATGCAGAAAATCTGAAGTGCCAGCAACCTAGATGTGCTATTTGCCTATGACCACAGAAAGTGACTCTGAATGTCCTGTGCAGCCTGTAACATTTTAAAGAACATTTAATGGGTACATAGGAGCTGCCATCTATGAATGCAGGCATATTGCCTCACCAAATCTTAACATACCATCTCTTCTGCTTGTAGTTGCTCGGCTCCTGAATTCCAACACAATCTTTAAATGATAAACTTCCTTACTCTTTGAAATATTGATCTGTGCCTGTGAATTTGAAGTAACATCTGTTTTTAAGAATTTCAATTATTTTGCTCAGCACTGATGTAAATTGTTGGGGTTTGGGTACGGAGTTTGTTTTTAGTTTCCCCCCTCTACTGCATCCATTTGTCATTTTATGCAAGTGTTGATATTTTTATTAATCTTGACAAAAGCCAGAAAATTGAATATCTTTAATAAGAAAGTCTAGACACTTTGGAATATCCCAAGGCTGCCAAGCTGGCATTATGGACCAGTTCTATTCAAACAGATGTACAAGGCAGCATCTTATTTTGTAGAAGTCCCATCTATTTTGGCATTTCTCTGTTGCCTTGTCCCATTTGCCATGATTATGGTGAAGTTAATGAAGTAAAAAAGAACACCAGAGGATAAATTTATCCCAGGCATTGCAAAGTCTGCTTTCAAAATATATTCTGGACTGACTTTATTTCTGTTTAATACTCATGTCATTCCAGGGAGGGGGATGTGGCAATAAGGTCTGGTGGGCTTGTGGTAACAAATTGACAGGGCAGCAAACTGATAACTATCCTAGATAGTTGAACAAAAGTGTGCCTGCCCATATCCTTGGTTCTTCAGGCGTTAGTAGGAATTTAGTCATTTTCCCCTCTAGCACACATTAAGCATAGACACAACAATGCCTGCCTGTGGTGATTCTATACTGTAGGAATAGGGTCAATGCTTGCTTTGGAAGAGGTGTATTTCTTTACAGCAACTGGCCCCCACATTTTTGAGGCCAAATTTTCAATACCAAAAATTCAGCCAATTCACATCACCCTAACAGTAACCCTGATTTTCAGGCCAGTATGTGCTGTCATAAATATTCCAAGTTTCGTAAGGTCATAAAACTCTAGTCATTTGACACAGCATGTGTCAGTCCCTGAGCTGCCCATTTTTGCTTCCCTTTACAGCCATTTAGGAGGAAAAGAAAAACATTTACCTTTACTTTTTTTTCGTGATACTCTTTAAAATTGCCCAAATCCCTTCTGCAAGGAGGGACAAGAGAATATAGAAACTAGCTGGAAGTTGTCTTCATTTTATTTTTCAAATTTTACCCACAGAGGCAGCTGGGGTGAGGGTCCTGGAAGGGAAATGCTTTTAAGACAGAAGTAGCTGAAGCTCTGATCTGAATGGACAGGCTGCACAACTGGCCACAGCTGCTTGATGTAATACAGGGGCACATAGTGCCCTGACTGATGGCTCGGAGAGCTAAGGCTGTCTCCTCTCACCTCTGTGATAAATCCAAGCGTGCAAGCTACGGCTGCTTTAGATCAGAGAAATAAAAGATAGGGAGCTACAAGTGTCTGGTTAGAGAAATAGCCAAGTAACCTGAATCAGCTTGCAACGCAGACATGTCTGCTTTGACACACAATAGCACAGTATGTATCGATCTTTTCTAAGCTCCAGGAAAATGTTCTGCTTTCTGTTGAGCCCAGTGAATTAGATCTGGATTCTCTGCAACCCTCCTGTTATCACTGAAGTATTTAAACATCTTACCTCTTATCTCTATCATGCTGTGACTCAAAATGACTGAGTGAATGTTCTGAAACTTTAAGCCAATAGTCTGGAGTTATTAAAAAATATATTTGCAGATAGAGTCAATAAGGAAACAGTTTTACTGCTTTGTGGGAAAACAAGATGAGGGGAATGGCACAAGATTTCCTTTAGTGTTTGATCGATACTGGGCCAAATAATGGTTAAACCCAAATAATCTCTTTCTCTATCCTGCAGTTTTTTTATAGAAATCAACACATTTCCTGAGTACTAACAGGAGTTTCTGATGGTTCACTGTTCTCAGACAAAAGCAATTGCCCAAGCTTGGGAGCCCAATGGTCCTGTCCTTGGGCCAGAGCTGTCAAGAATTAAGAGAATTTGCAGAACACTTCTTTGTTTTACTGAAAGCGCCTCAAATTCATTGCATTTTCAAGAAAACAAATGCACACATTACACAGAGAAGTTCTGCCATCAGGAAAATATTGACTGGATGCATTCATGGCGAAGAACAAACCATAAATATAAACAAGACCCTGACAAGGATAGGTATTTAAACATTTTGAAGAATGTGTTCAGAGTAAAACATCTACATGATCACTTGGTCAAAGTGCCTCCAAAATACAAAACTAATCTCTAATTTTTCTAGAGGTGAAGTTGAACAATGTGGTTCTGGTTTTCTGGTGTGTCCTGTTGTATCAATCACACAGCTTAAGACAGTACAAAACCTCTGTCAGATGAGAACAGAAATTCCACCCACAGAAATTATCAGGTCCAGAATACAGTTTTTGCATTATATGTATGTACACACTCATCTATACATATACTGTCTAAATGTGTCTTCATTGCTTCCTATGCTCTTGGAAGGCATAAGAAA
The DNA here is from genome assembly GCF_000691975.1 of Corvus brachyrhynchos. Classification (NCBI taxonomy): domain Eukaryota; kingdom Metazoa; phylum Chordata; class Aves; order Passeriformes; family Corvidae; genus Corvus; species Corvus brachyrhynchos. Next base: position 15,274,446 of record NW_008239110.1, read on the forward strand.
TCAATGCAATCAAATAGCCCAACACAGCACATTCCCCTATCAAATAGAATGTGACATATTTGAAAACTGCAGTGTAGCTTCACACAGCTTAAGCAGATGTATTATTTAGTGAACAATAATACATCTGAATTTCCTGGGTGGGCTGGTGGGGACCTAAGAAGGTCCTAAAGTTCCTCTTGTACCAGAACCCTGAGTGGTGTTTCACAGAGCAGCAGCTATGCCACTGCCCAGCTTATTTGCTCCCATCATATCTGTGCCCAGCACTGTCATGTCTCCTCTTTGCCCAGACAATTCCTTTCACCATGCATGAAGAGCACTCTAGCAAAATTTTCAGTCTACAAAGGGAAGTGCTTTAAGGAGATGGTCCACATGTAACCCGTAAATTTTGAATTTTTTGTATCATGGGTAGCATCCATTCATTGTGGGTGGGAAGGGAGGGGGGAATCTGAATTGTAGTAGCGCCAGCTCAATTACACCTTATGTGAACTACCCTTCTATGGAAATACATGTGGAAAAATGTGAAGGCAATACATGCCACCCTGCCTATGCCTGGAAACAGTTGTGCTTTCACTTATCCCCCCTAACTTTAGATATCTGCATATGGCAGTGAACTTCTCTCTCTCCAGACAGAAAAAGAAATTTAGCAAGTCTCTGCCCATAATTTAAGCAACACTGCCAATGACCTGAAATGGGTGGGATGGTTCTAACTTTTTGTGATGACCTGTCATGGTCCATCTCCACTTAAATGTCTACAAGCAGCTTCAGTAATGAAACATTTTAATCATTGAAATTGCCCTTGCCCAGCCCAAGATTACTCACTGCTATGTACCCATTTGTTCCTGATGGTCAATGCTGAGAATGAGCCTAGCAGGTAGCCTTGCATGGCACTTCATGATCATATACCTTGGACATGTATCCTAGCTTTCACACTGACACAGTAGCTAATTATAAAAACAAATTGTAAGCCTATCTGTTTGTCCTTGCCTGTTGCCAAGTAATGTTTAGTTTGATGTGGGACAATAGTGTCAAAATGCCTGAACCAAGGCTGATATATAATAAGAGAATGATGTTGAGAGAAAACAATTGCAATAAGTAACTTTCCTCATAAGGAAAAGAATCAGAAAGCTACAACCACTTCTACCATTTTACATGCTTTTTTACTTTAGCCTTAGCTGGTATGTCAGAGGATAAATTTGGCTTCATGTATTAAAGTTAGGACTATCGTTTCAGCTTCTTCAATATTTGTAACAAATGAAGAAATAAGTAACTCTCTTTATTGACTTACAAAAACAATTTCTTGAGGGCTACATGTCCAACCCTGAAAGATCAGGTGAACTTTTTCTGTTTATAAAAATCACAAAGTTAATATGGTTGTAAACTATCCAAGTGGAGTTTGGATCCCTGATTCCAGAGCTGTCTGCTTACTATGTGACTTTGATCCAGCCAATGTCTACATCTATGCATAATTTTACATATTCTGACCTTCGTGTTGTCAGTGAAAAAGATGCAGCTAATGCATAACCAACTGCAGATTCATATCCTAATCATTATCACAACACAACAGAGATCATGCTTTTCACCTTCATACATCTTTTCAAGTTGCGATAGCCTGACTAAAATTAACACACTTCCTAAGGCATTGCGAAGCAAACAAAAATGAAGCCTTGCTCAGAATACATTTTTTTTCTCCTTAGGATTTCTGAGTAAAGCTGAATCCACCAGTTCTAAAATTTCTGAAACTTTTTCCTAGTTTAGCCATTTATTTTGGCATGTGTTATGTTCAGGTTTATATCCTATACCCACAAGTTTTTAAATTGAGCCTCTTAACATATGGGAGACTTGAGAGGCATTTCCATTAGTGCTGCTCCACTACTGGCAAGTTCCTAATGTGCAGTCTTTTGCTTCTTAAATTCTACTTGGTTGCCAAAACCCAGATAAAGATAAGAATAAGCCATCCATAGGTAAAATTCCTAAATTCCCATTCAGTTGACAATATCATATTCTTTTGGAAGTCCTAAGAATTGTGGATCCTTTCTTATTTCCCTTGCTCAGTAGACAAAGAAAATCTCTGTGGCTGAGACTCAAGTCACTGTGAAACACAGAGGAGAAGAAGAAGTGCCACTGTCCATGTACCATAAATGTTAGACAATACAAGCAGATCTGTTTTGTTGAAAGAGTGGTACCAATATCAAGGTGCTGAGTGCCTATTCATTTCTAAGAGAGATGCACCATGGCTTCAAAACATACAAACATACAAACAAACAAACAAAAATCAGGAAAGCAGTTATTTTCTTCATTCTATCCCATTCATAACTGTCCCAACTCCTTATGGCTTGGGCTTTCCAGTCAACTTTCTGGAGGCATTTTTGTTCCTCATGACCCTTCAGCACTTTTTTCTGGATGTCTCTTCTCTGCCTGTAAAGAGAGGCTCTTGATTTATCAGTTAAATCCCGGATGAGAATGAAAATACTTTTTCTGTTGTGATGGAGAAGGAGTGTCTGCAAAGGCTTGGCTTGCCCTGAAAACTCTGTGTTTATTAACTTCCCTGAAATATTTGTTTTAGGATATCAGCCATCAACCTCAATCAATGTTGAATTTTTTATAGGAGACCTCTGGAAAACAGTTTTCTGTTAGAACTGTTCTAGTTTTATAGCAGAATACTTCATTTTCATATAGAAAAATCTGAAGCAAAACAGTTGATATATTTTAATATTTTGCTAACATTATGTATTATTGGACTTTGTTTAATCACGTCTTTAATTTAAATGAAAATATGGCTCCTCACTGTGACCAGGAGAAAAAATACGTTCACCTCCACCATGTAGTGTCCAAAGACACAATAGCAGGTTCAGGAGACAGTACAGTCTATTTCTGGATAGCAGATGCTCTGTAGTGTAATCATTATTCATTAGCTGCAGGGATTTTCAGGCAGACTGCCAAACAGCCCATGTGCCTCTGCTTATTGCCACAGTTCTTAAAGGTAGGTTTTTAATTGGGAAAGGGAGAGATCATGTGTGATTTGCTATGCAGTTCTTGACAAGTAGTATTTTACATTAAGTGCTATGCCATTCTTTCACATGCAGGAAGCTTTGGAGAATGAGATCTGCCTCTCCAACAAGCAGACATTAAACTATAAAGCTCCATACACACCTGTTCATAAGAAGAGAGGAAAACTGGGAAATTGTTGATGTTAGGCTGCAGTTTAGGCCCTCAGATAAGTGTATGCAAAATGCACATATCCACTGTAGAGAGCGAGTGATATGTTCATGAATGCATTCCTTCTCCAAGGCAGAGTGCTCTTACCAGGCACTTTTCATCTCCACCTAGACCTGTATTTTCTTCTATATTTTCTACAATATACCCCTCCCATATGGCAGTGGATAAAACACAGGTCTACAGATGAGTTTAATTCCAGGATCTGACGGGCAAGACAAACATATGGTTTGCATCTTCTAGACCTTATCTAAGATTTTACAGATTTCCAGACAACCAGATCCTTAGGTCTTGATCTGTAGATATAGGATGTAGCCCTATAGGGATAAAACTATAGGATTATGTCTTAGAGAAGTTAAAATATGGTGAAAAGATTAATGCATTTCTTCACTGCAATCTTGAAAGGTGCAATTTTCACAACAAGAAAAAATGAACAAATGAATCAATTTCTAAGCTTTTAGGTCACTTCAGGTTTGTAAGTCTTGATATCAGCACCTCCAAATGAAAATGTTTTCTGGGTATATAGATGTCTTAAAAGATACCTAGTTGGGCTTCCTCTTGCCTCATGTGTGTCAGCAGTGTAGATGTGTACATCTGAGTTGGTCATCCACTTATTCTTTCAGACAGTTAGAGGAAGAGGCTCCTAGAAAGCACTTCTCATTTCTTCCTGAAGTGGAATTTTAAAGTAGATCTGTTAACTACCCCCCAAAAAAAGTCTTTTTTGTTTATTTGGTTGGGTTTTTTTTTTTTATTTAATATGTTGGCAGTATGCACCCTTTTTAGGAAACCTCACTGATTGTAGATATCAGTTTAAATTATGTAGACCAAACCTGCTAAGCTTTCAAACAATATTTTATGCGTAGGCATCATCCTCCTCCCAGCTGGAGAACATTTTGGTTTTCCTTATGCACCCTGACTGTTAAGGTTGGGGGGTATATTTTAACAGAGTTTATTTTAGACCATGTGAAAAATTAGTTGCATAAAGCCTAAAAAAGATGGAGAAGGTCCATTGTAGGGTATGATGCTGAACCTGCACAGGACAGATTAAAGTCATGGCTGCCAAACCTGGGCTACTGGAGGCTGCTGTGTGTTGTCAGCTGGCAGGGATTTTCTTGTTTACATTACCACTAGAAAGCATCCTAGAGGTGGAGTGGGGGGACAGAAGCTCTTTCCCATCCTTCAGGGACCATGAGAGGGTATTGGTGCTGGCAAGGGAGGGAGAAAGGGATTCATCAATTAGGAACATCTGGAGTCCCAAGCTGCTTGCCCTACCCTTCAGTCCCCCAGATACACAAGGGGTTTGAGATAGGAAGGAAGGAAGGAAGGAAGGAAGGAAGGAAGGAAGGAAGGAAGGAAGGAAGGAAGGAAGGAAGGACAGAAGGACAGATGGAAGGAAGGAAGGAAGGATGGAAGGAAGGTCCCAGAAGAAAAAGAGTCTACAAAATGTTCTCAGAAGCCGAACAAGTCTATGAGGATAAAAATAAAAAGGAAAAAAATCCCCATGCTTTTGGGTCTGGTCTGAATGATTAAACAGCTTTTTCCATCTCCATGACTTCATACTTGTGAATTGAAATATAGACTTCACTAAAACTGATGATGAAACTCCCACTGAATTCCAGGAGCTAGGGTTTATGTGTAGTGTCTAAGGAGAACTTTTTACTAATTTTAAAAGTCCTAAGTGCTATTTGAGGAATTTCCAGCTGCCATAAAAGCTATTGTTGTCTTCCTGGTACTGCAAGCACTTTTCCATTTCCAAAGAGATCTGTACAAATATAAGTATTTCCATAAGTCTTCCTGTTTCTCATTGTCTTTAACAAGAGATATTTCCACTGATCAGCCTGAGATTTAAAAACTAGTCATCTTACAGATGGGTAAGTGAACCTTAATGAAATCAAAGATTGAGTCTTCAAGTCTATTTGGTCTGTATGCTGCCTGTCAGGGTTTTTTATGTTGATATTTCCTGCTACTTGTAGCTGACAGCCTGAAGTGAAGCTTCCAGGCTCCACTGGTCTGCTCCACTGGTCTACAGCTACGAAGGGAGCAAGGGAGATTTGCAGGGAATTTAGAGAAGCCCATTTGTTCCACACAGATGTGTCCACTGCAACTGCTATGAAATGTGGAAAGCAGGAGAATACTTTAAATGTTCCATCTTCATGCTAAGCTCCCTTCCCAGCACCACTGTGGCACTGAAAAAGTTTTATTTTTTCCCCTCCCTAAAAAAAAAAAGAGGACACCCCTTCTGTCATGTTCCTACAATTTTTTTTTTTTTTTGTGGGTGGGGGGAGAACTAATGAGGAGAATTCAACATTTAGCTGGTGACAGTTTAAGTTTTTTGTTTAGTAATTAAATATTCATGAACAGGGAAATAAGGAACTACTGTGAGTGCACCTGTGCACTTTAGAGCCTTTCCCTTGATGATAGAAAGGAGAGTGAGAACCTTCTCAGGAGCAGGAGAATATTCAGTGATGCTCATACTTCTTGCATACCATCACACAGAGCACATTCTCTGGAGACAGTGAGAAGGACCCTTACCACTGCCAGTTGTCATGAGGGGGAATGGCTACAGACACTGCTTTGCACAGACCTGGTTCACATAGGCATTTTCTCACCTTTGGGTGAAGAAGGCAAAGCAATATCCAGCCTGAGGAACCCATAACCTCTTAGACCATAAGTTACTTGGGCTTTCTGGACTTTCTGATTTTCTTAGGATACATACCCTTCTCACAGTGTTTCCCTTTTCATGATTGCAGCAGGCACCGGAGTATTGCCAGTCCATCCTCTGATGGTGGAATGTTCAAACTTCCACATCTGGAAGGACGCAGTGTTGCATGGACCATCATCAGTCTCAAAAGGTAGGAAAGGCCTGTGTTTCCTCACCAGGTTTCCTCATCTGTGTCCAGATTTCCACTTTCACCCATGCTCCCTGGGTAGTCTTGGGCATATAGTCAAGCTCAGCTCCCCAGTACCAAATGCCAAAAGCAAATCAAAAAGTTTGGGTGTGCTGAGTCATCCTAGTATGCAATTAAAGAGAACAAAAAATAAATGTGCAACAAGGGTGACAGGATGTCACAGCACAGCACAGCACAGTGCAATTGTGTTTGCTGCTGGCTTCATCCAGAAAACATCATTTGGCTGGACTCCTTTCCACATCATCTGTATGGCAATGTCACTTACTGTCCTTTCATCACTATCTGATGTGGTTAATATCTGCACAGTTTCATTCCTACAAAACACTAGTTGCTTTTGCTGTTGATCTTTGTGCAAGACACTTTTCCCTGTTCTTTCATTTTTAATTCATTCTCCTCTTTGCCTGCCTTGAATGTTCCCATGTGGTTATAATTGCTTTTAGTGAATCTATGTTCCTTAACAGAAGCATAAAAGTCGTCATGCTGGCACAGCCCACAGAAGATAGATTGTAAAGTTGTGTTCAAGTCTGTTGAGGTTTCTTTCTTTATTGACAGAACTGGAGAACAAGATCTGAAAAGAGCAAGGCTAACTTCAGGAAATCCTAGTTCTGTCCTGCAAATGTCAATTTAGTGAAAAATGTCAAATTTTGTCATCTTATATGTGAAATAGTGAGATAAAACCCCAGGTTTGATTAAAAACATGCACACAGCAATATGAACATCAGATTATATGAATACCATTAATAATCTTTCTGTCAAAGTGTTGGGAGTTGTTTCCCTTTAGTTTTCCACTTTATATAGATTATCATTATTACCTGGGTTTTTTCAAACATTGAGGCCTCCTAAAAAACCTTTAGACAAGGATTGTGTCTACCAACCTTAAAGCAAAGCATAAACCTTTTGACATGAGGCAGAAGAAATGCTGTTGTGCAGAAAAGAATCTTGTATGGTAACCAGCCTTCACCTACATTTCCCAAGATAAACAAATGTAAGGCCATGGGTCTTTGATGCCTCTAAATTTATTCCTGGATCCCTCTTCCTTAGGTATTTAACATGAGATATATTAACTGATCAAAATGATACAAACACACCAATCTTCCCTATGTTATAAAATAATTAAACTAAAATGCATTGGATTATCACCATACAAATTATCAATATGTCATTCATTGTTTTGAATGGACTTATATCAATTTGGGCATGCTGCAAATCTGGCCACACAAGCAAAAGTTCTCTTCTCTGGGGAAATTCCTTGGCATTAGCTCTTCCCATATTCTAAGAATAAGAAATTACTTGTGTGCGCTTAAAAGAGCAAAGAAAAAAATTCATGGAAGCAAATAGCTCTTCCCCACAAATGCTTACAGACTGAATACCCTGAAAGAGAGTTTTTGGGAAACTAACAGTAAAATTGCATGTGACAGAAGAAATTTTTTTTACCAGAAAATTCAGCAAGAACCAAAATGATCTCTGGATGTAAGAGAAAGCAGAACTGCCAGGGCAGCATTTTGCCATATATAACAGACTGATTTCTAGCAAGAAGGGAGAGCTAAAGAATTATAGTTTATGCAAAAAAGACAAGAAAGTAGAAACTAACACATTAATTTTCATTAACACAAAAATATAAATAAATCACATGTTTATATTTGGATGCTGGAAAAAGTCCTGACACTCAAATGAAAAAGTAAGAGTTTTTCCACTACTCTGAATATCTCAGTACCTCAGAAAATTGCCTAGAAAATCTTTGAAATGAGAAAGTGAACCCTGCCTGTGCTGAATGGACTCACATTTATCAGACAGAACTAGAGTCACACAACTAAGCAGAATTACATTCTCTATGGTGGGTTTAGTAGCCAAACAGCAGAGAATACATTGGAAATGTACAGTGTACTTGTCAGCTAGACTGTGGTTTTCTGAATGCTTCCAAACTATAGACATGGAAAAAAGCTTCCAGGAAGTAAAATCTCACTATACTTCCCAAAAAACCCAGACAAAATATGGAGAGATATTTATGAAAGGCTTAGATTTGCCTCGTCCGTGTATTGGCGTTTGGACTCCATACCTATAAGAAGGCCCAAAGAATGTATATCTTACAAGCTAATGTGCCATCTTTGTTGCAATGAATTATGATATGGATAAGTTTTGCCAATCTCTCTACAGGAAATAGTGCTGTGGTGGAATCAAGATTGTCTGGGAGATTGTCCCATCCTTGAGATCCCCTTTTTCACTACAAACTTGTCATATTCTGCAACAAAGGAACCAGGAATCGCAATGGATAAAAACTGTGTTCTCGTCACATGATTGTGTTTCAATCTCAGCATAAGTATGAGGGCCTGCTTAACCTCTTGATCAGGTCTAGCAAAAAGAAGAGGAAAGGAAAGAGCTAAACATGAAACAATTTAATGAAATTAAATTAAAAGGAAAGGGTAAATTGGAACATTAGCTAGAATTCCCAGTGTGTTCTTTAAAAAGAAATTTATGGATGAAAGACCCTGAGATTAGCTCAGCTGGTTAGAACATGGTGCTAATAATGACAATGTTTGAGGGTTCCATCCCCACACTTAAGAGCTGATGTTCTTTGTGGGTCCCTTTCAGTTCAGAACATTCTCTAATTCTGTGAAAGTGACCACAAGTCTATGGAAATTTTGGGGTTTTCTTTGCTTGTTAAGTAACTTCTTTTTTTTTTTTTTTTTTATTAGGATAATATCAGAGTAGCTTGATTTGTAGTACGGATTCAGAAGCAGCTTTCCCTGGCCTACCTGGGAGAGTCATGAGCTTCAGAGCAGGATGAGAAAGTGCAGTGAGGTGATGAGTGCAGGGAAGGAAAGCAAAGAATGCATGTCTTCATCGAAAGTTTTGCTCATGCAATTGTCCTGAGAAAATATGGTATTCTAACTACACATTTGCTGAAGAAGCTGGATTTTGTATTGTTGTTTGCAGTTCCATTCTATTGGGGATTTCCAGAGCTACAAGTAAATTCATACACAACCTTCTCTAAAAAATAGGATCACCTATTCTAAATTAATCCATTCTTGCTCTAATGAATAAAGCTGAAAAAAAAGGTCTACTTATCCTTTATAATAAGTGTAGAATTCATGGTACTAGCTTTAACTTAGAATTGCAACAAATTTGTTTCCTAATTTCCTATGAACTGCAATATTATAAAATGTCAAGATGCTTATTCTGTCAATGTGTCAAAATATCATATGAGAAGTGCAAAAATTTTTGAAACATTTACTAAAACTTGGGGTTTATTACATGACAAACCTCAGAGGCATCTTTAATTTGTGCAAACCTAACAAATCAGGTGTGCCACACACAACAGATAGATATTTCATCAGCTTCAGTGAGACTCCCTGATTAAAGGAAAGACAGGTACTAAGTTCTGTTCTCAGATATATTAATACAAATATGGACTGACTCCAGTTTAAGTCAATCAAATTAGCTTCCTAAAGATGTTGCACTGTGATGTAATTGATAATGATCACTCAATTTCCACTCAAGAGGAGCATATTAATACTGTCCACAATCTGCAAGCCTCTTTCTTCTAAAGAAATTCATTCATACAAATCTATACACAAGTGGAAAAGGTTTTTGAGGCTTTCATGTAATCATTTTGCTCTCTGAATTATGAAGTTTTCCTGCATTGTATTGTGGTCATGCTTTGCATACCAAGAGATATTAGTAATGGCTGTTAAAGTATCCTGTCATTAAAAAAAAATTACAAAACTGACATGACATTTGACAGGATTACTGTTTGCAAGAAAAGAATTACAAAATGCAAGAAGCTGAAAGGATGATAGCTTTCTGTATTTCTTCATATTAACTTCATTGGATATTAATCTTTCTATGCTGCTTCCAACACAGGGAATTATATGGATGAGACTGTCAAATGTGTTTTCTGTCTGCTCTTAATTGGCTTCTGTTGATGCCCACGAATTTAGACATTCACTTTAATAGCAGATTTTGTTCAACATTAAGCGTGTTTGGAAATTGCTTCTGCAAGTTACTAGTGATTGGGAAAAAATGTTTTCCTCAGGCTGAGCCCTTCTTTGGTTAAGTATTGCCTCAAAATAGATCCCACAGTGGGACAAATGTGTTTGTTGCTTAGATATGGTCTGCCAGATTTTCATGTGGAATATTTCAAGCCGAGAAGGGAGAATGACCTGTACCGTGCAAGTTCTTCATGGGCGTTTAACACCCACAGTTTGAAACCCTATCTCTGTTTATTTTCTCAAATGAAAACTGAGAGCATGTTTCTGGGTCCTAGGTTTGGACCAGACCTCCCTGCCAGTGAGGCCTGGCAGGAATGACTGAATAAGCAACCGTTTTGGGTCATGCTAAAGTAACCCCAGTTACTGGCTGGAAAGATCAGCCAGAACTTGCAGTTGCTCCTGGGCTGGCTGACAACTGAAACCTGTTGTTGCTAGCCCTTCCCCTGACCTTCAGCTTGACTTTTGGCTACTGACTTTGTTTTGGTCCCTGAACCCAGATCCTCATACTAAACACTGATTTGGACTGTGTGTGTCCTATTGCTTAAACAAAGGTCATGTGATAGGTTTTTCAAGTGTGGAGAGTAAATCTTAAGAGTCTCATGTCTTTGCAGAGTGTATCAGGATGGGCCACCCCTAGTGAATTTAGTGCAGGTGTTCCCTGGTATCTGGGTTAGCTGAGTGTGGATTTGAACAGCTACCGCAGAAAGCCATCCTTTCATTACTGCAACCAGATGTGCACACCTCTCACATGAGGTGCTAGGACTCCTAAGGACACATCCTGCGGTTTGCAGGGCAGTATAAAGTGGCACTACTCTGAATTGTTTTCATTATGTGTTGGGAAAGACCCTGTTCCTTTCCAGATGCCTATGCTGAAGTGCTCACACCCCACCAACTTTGCAACATTTCCTTCCTATTTGTTATGTTCCATATTTCTGTCTGGGATTTTTTTTCTAACAGATGGTAAGACACAGACTCTACAGACCTGTTCTAGCTGTTGACGTTAATCCAGCTTTCATTTCAGAGCCTCAGAGCATATTTTGAGACGTGAGGTGTAGGACAACTGGCATCTGAAGAAGGCAGCTTGGCTTTGTTAAGAAGATCACACAGATTACAAGTGGATACAGCAGGTTTTAATAATTACAGCATTTCCTCATGCTGAATGTCAGTATTGGAACAGAGTGCCAGGACTGCATTGCCATGCTTTCTGGGGTAGGCTTTAAGCAGTTGCATGAGGGGCATGCTCCAACCCAGATAAGGATGCACAAATCAGAAAAAAACCCATTAAGCTAGAAATGAGTGGTTGTTTTTAGACATCTCCCTATAAACTGACTTTCAGATGGCCAAAGCTTTGTGGTTTGTAACAGTTTAGTGCTGCCAATTGCAAGGACTGTAATGACAGGTAAGTTATTGCTGTGGTATTGGTACAGTTGAAGACTTTCAAAATTCCTGAAATCCTCAAACAATTCAAATTTCAGGACTTCCATGTGGTTTGTTGAGCTGGATGTTGTAAGAGAAAAGAGACAATGGACTAATAATCTCTTACTAGCCTATAGTGCTGACATACTTTGAGGCTGAAGTGGCACTGGAAGAGCTGAACTTAGCTCAGAGAAGGCCTTAGGTAGAAGCATATCTGCCTGTTTGTGGATGTCTTTTTAGCTTTGGTGACAGAGTACAATGAAAACTGAGGAAATATGTGTGTGACAAAAAAAATGCTAGGAGTTCATTCTCCAACACAGTGCCTCGAAATTTCTGCTACAAAAGAAGTTGCCTGGCACCACTGTGCCAGCCGGCATTGAAGGTTGGGCTAATGGGAACAGGATGCTAAGTCAGGTTGCAGGAAACCTGTTCATTTCAAGCTGTGTTGAGATATGTGCACTTTGCAAGTGCATGGGGCTTAAAGTGTTCTCAGGTCAGCCAGTAGACTGAAGTTACACACTGGGCTTTCAACACGTTTCCTCTGAAATCTCAAGAAAGTTAAAAACCCCCAAAAACTTATGGATCAATATACTTATACTAGTGCATCCTGCAATTTTGCTTGCAAGAATTGTGGGATTTCTATCACTAATGCCTGCATTGTACTCCATTTGATACTGTAAACTATTTTTTAATGTGTTTGCTGATGTGGTTTCTCTACTTAGAGGCTGCTCTGAGTCCCACTTTTTAGGGACCAAAAGTGAAAAAAAGAAAATAGAGGTCCTACCCTCAACTAAAACTTTGTGTAGAAAATCTCCGTTTAGCTCAGGGAATATTTTACACTTCAATAAGTGATTTGTCAGTACTAGGAAAGATCTGGAGCTGTTAATGGGCCCACAGTAAGAGTAAGGACAGTGGTCTCTAGATTACTTTGTGTATGGCTTTCTGTGTTGGCCTCTCCAGTCTGGTCTTCCTTCTTATCCATACAAGGGTCAGAGTATCCCAGTTTGGGGTTTTCTTGACTGAAATCTGCTTAATTCCCTCTGTACCAGTGCTGCTAATTGCTGTTCCAGCTCTACTTGTCTTTCTGTCTCTAGCTGAGTTTCAGCAGCTCCCATTTTTCAGAACGGAAATGGACTTTCTTCTTATGGAAATGGTGAGCAATTCGTCCAGCTCATCATAGTATAAACAGGTTCTTAGTGAGCTACCAGATCAAAATACTGGTTGGCTTATGGACACCAAGTATATCAGGTGCAACAGATTTGCAGGGACATTCTGGGGCAATTCCAAGTGCAAGACAGCGCAGACAGATTATTAAGAACAGTTCTGAGGAAGTCTTGGATGAAGTTCAAATCACTGAAATGACTAATGCATTTCAGATTTGGCCAAGAAGCAGCAGTAAGCCTTAGTTTTCAACAGAAGGGCACCAACCGTTAAACAGTGAGCCCTCTCTGACCCATCACTTTTTACCAACTTCAGGAATTTAGTCACTAGTTACTTTTACTGTCAAGGCAAATGGTTATGTGAGGTTTGGGCACAGATAAGATGATTCATTTCTTATGTCCAAAATATGTTTGCTACAGGCTGGCTTTGCTGCTAAGTAGACAAACCACATCTGAAGCACTAATGCTCTCATAAACTGACTTCTGCTTTCTGATCATTTCTTTTAAACACAGCTTCTATTCAGCATCAAAAAATATTAGCACTTTTCAGAGAAACCAGATCCCTCAGCTCTGACACATGATTTAGCACCCTGATCATTACACAACACATGGTTTCAAAGTGTCTTTTGCAATTTTAAACGTGTGATGCTACTTGAACAACACTGTCTTTTTTACAAACTGCCCTGGGAAGTTTATTATGCATAGTTTCAATCAGGTTTCCTGACACCTCCAGTATAGTTTTCTCAAATAGCAGGGACCATTGAAACACTACATGAAATAGCATGCAGGGTGGACTAAGCAGGTGCAGCTTTCCTGGTCTGTACACAGAGGTGTTGTGAAGTCACAAGTATTTTGAATTGGATCTGTCTTGCCCCATTTTTGACATTTGGAAATAATCTGAAAACAAGCATTACACGCCATAACTGCTGGGGAGCAAGAAGTTCCTTCCTGCCATTTTAATTTCCTCCTTTGGCATCCTGTTTATGGGAAGCAAACTCCTCACAGAGTCAGATCGAGCACTTCTGAGGTAGCACTTGCTTATATCAGTGTGGAGTTTTCCATGGGCAAAGGAGTGGGTGAGGGAGTTTAGTTCACTGTGGGGTGCCCTCTTTGATCCAGCTCACCACAGGCCCACATAAGTGCTAGTAACAGCACTAGGGAGGGCTGTGGGAGTGAAAGACTGAGCCCACAGGACAGCATGAGACCACCACTTTCAGCAGCAGATTGGATTCATACCAGATTCAAATGATCCTGAAGGTATGGCATGAGTAATGCTCGTGGCTGACAGCCACTAGAAAAGCCAAATCAGCACAGCCTATGCTTATTGCTGAATCAACTCCTTTCTTACAGCTTCAGAAACACAAAGCTGTGCTGCCTGCCAGCAATGAGGAATTGCAAATGTGGGTCAGAAACTTCAGCCAGAGAGAGGATGAAGGAACTGAAGCTCTCTGGTCTCCCCTGTGTATCATGGGAAGAGGAAGCAGGATATCAGGGCTGGTAGGAACAGAGCCATTTTGTTGATGGGCAAGTGTTGACAAGGATTTCTCCCTGACAGCATGTTCCTGCAATGGCTATCTTTATTTTTTATCCCTCCCAGTGGCAAGTTTTGTGGATCCACAGCACTGTGCAACTTCAAGCAGCCTTGAATCCCTGCTTCTGCCAGGGTGGCACTGCCTCATGGCACACACCTACCCCTTGTCCATGGCCTGACTGGAGCTCTCTGAAAGCCAGCTGCATACTTCACAGCTGTGAACTGGGGTTTTCCAGCAAAAGCTGTGCTTAATGAGCCACTTGTTCATGTCAGCTTTGCTCACTTTGGCCAGACAAAGGAAATGATGGGGCTTTTGGAAAAAATCCCTTTTCCTGGGAGTGCATTGTTCCCACCAACTTCAGTAACACAGTCTGGCTAAGTAAAAAGCAGAATTTATTCCTACCTACCCTAATTTGGGCAGGTACTATTTCCAAGGCTATTCCAGAGTAAATAGGTCAGGGGCACCTGCCAAAATATCAACTTCTTTCACCTTGTTATTGCTCCCTGGTGTGCCCTTGTTTCAGGAAGAGTAGCTTAATAAGGAAAGAGTCCACTGCGCTACCTTAACCAGCTGAAGTGGGAACATGGTGCCCTGGGGGCTAGCTCCAGTCATCCAAGTTTTCCTGCAGACATTAACACTAATTGGTCATGGAAATGAAAGACATATCTATTCTGAAATGTAGCACGGTGATATGAGCAAATCACCATGGGCTGCTTCAAACCCACTGCTGCAGATCTACAGAATAAAAGCAAATCTCACCTTGTGGGTGAAAGCATGTAATGGTATCACTGTTAGTGGTATTTTACTAGACCAAGAGTTCTGTGTTGCAAAGGCTTGGCTGGAAGACATACTTTTTTGAAGACTGAAAAGATCTGGTTTAAAATCACACAAGAATAGAAAGCTGCACATGCATTAAATACAAAATTCTCAAATAAAGAACAAGAGCTGTTAGTTTGCAAGCACGTGTATAATATGAAGGTCTAATCTCAGCTGATTTTACCTTTTGCCAAGCAAGACTTGTAGACCATAGATCTGTGACTGCAAAACTTTGAAAAAATTGGGGTTTGAGTTACAACAGTAAATTCTACCTATCAAAATAAGCCCTGGCACTTTTGAAATATGATTGCGTGACCCTTGGAAATACCTTTTGTTACTCTAAAACTTCTTTTCTACTGACACTGTTTTATCCTCTTCTGCTCTTTGTCAGTAAGGAACTTATCACTATCACCAGTATGCATCCAGGTTGACCTAGCGGTTTGTTTCTCAATGGGAGGGCTCTGTCATTGCAGGCAGATGATATGAGAGAATTCATGATAATATAAGATGTTATGAGGTCCATAAGATAGCAATCAAATCAATGAAATCATCATCCGGTTAAAGCAGAAAGCAAAACATATGTGAAATAAATTTTAAACCATCAGAAAGAAAATCCAGCACTGTCATCACCCCAGTGCTCTATCACCTGTACAGAAACAGTTCATCTTCACTGGGTGTTCTTGCCACCCACCTCATAAAATCATGTGTCTGCTGACCAGGGTTATCATAAAGCAGAATTTAAACATGCTACAGCAGAACATGCAGAGAAAACAATCAAAGGCGTTGGAAGTTTTTGGACTGGATTTCCGAGCCAGCAAAAAGCCTTGGTTCATGAGGGAAGTGTTCTTTGATATAAATAGCTTTATATCTCTGGAGTTTTCTTCCCACCTACATAACTATTTCTCTGTTGTTGAGGACTGTTACTGTTCCATGAGGAATCCAAAATCTGGGTAGTGGGTTTTAATTGTGGGAGAACTACCATGTAATACAATAGCAGCTATTTTTATTATGCTTTGGTGTCATTTTTCTTTTCCCAAGGGGTGTCACAGGATGATTGTGAGGCTGGAATTTTCCCAGATAATGTAAAAGCCCTGACAAAATGAGGCAGAGGATCATCATAGTGATCATTCCTCTCAAGGCACTGAGACATTGACCACAATGTCTGCCTGGAATTGGAGCCAGTTCCTGTTCCTCCGCTCCCTTCCAAGCTCCTCCTGTGCCTGGCTATGGGTCCACAATGACAACACCAGATCTGAGCCCTCTCAGGTCATCTAGATATGAACCTTTTTTCTGCATAAAATGTGTGTAACCCTTCTTCCAACACATGAACATATTATTTAAAGTTTTTTAGTGTTATCCTTTCAAGGTAGCAACCACAGGATGGACAATGCCAGAGCCACATAAACCTAACTGATGGGAAGATAAGCCAACACAACCAACTCAACAAATTGATACTAGCAAAATGAGTTTATTCACTAGTAAGTTTAACCAGTATTTTGCATTATGCTTTTCTAGTACCTCTTGATCTGGTAGGAAGAGACTTGAAGATGGAGTTGATGTATTGGTGAACGCCATCCTCAAGCAAATTACTGCAGTGCTCAGGTCATTAATAAACCCTCTGGACCCCAATATGCCAGGAGTGCAAAACAAAGACCTTCATTTTGTCCCTTCAGGGAATCAGAATTAGCTTGTCAAGATTTATTAGCCTGGATGACATTGAAAAGTGGCTGAGTAGTCTTTCAGCAGCATAGTGACTCATCACAAAGTCTGACTTCATAAACACTGCTAGATTGAAAGTAGTGATGCATGGGTCTGCTCTGGGGTTTCTGCACCCATGGCATGGCTAATTAAAAGTCTAGATAAACCACGTACAGATAAAGGCTGGTGACGTGGTACCCACTTCGATTATCTGCTATCTCTACCCTCCTATTCATCAGTTTCTTGATAATTCCTCTCCCTTCTCCAGTTTCGTGCATTTCTAGTGCAGGATTGTAGAGCACAGTGCAATGTCTTTGGCATCCTGGAGAAACAGATTGAGAGGGAAAAGCCAGCCAGGCAGCCCATACTTCCTGTCCAGACATGTCTTTCCTAAAAGAAAGGAGAGGATTTTATTGGTACATGCTGTGTTGGATTTGCCTACATTCTTCTGGAAGGAGAGATCAAACCCACAGGCCAGATGCTGCCTGCAAGCCTCTAGCATCCCAATTCCATAAGATAGAGCAGTGTGGAAAGACAAAAACATACTAAGATTTGGTGGTTGAAACAAATCCCTCTACATCCCACAGTAAAGATTGTTTAAAGTCCCCCACTGATTTTGCATTGGCAGCAACGAGGGCTGTTTTCTCTACGGTTCTGCCCTGGGAATGGCAACTACCATCCAGCCAGACCATATGTCCTTACATTACCTCAGAGCACACTCTCAGTGCCTCGTGGCACCATGCAGCACCATGAATGACAACACCAGAAACAAGATAGGCTGCAGAGTGCAGCATGGCTCTGAGCCACTTCTCCCAGACTCATTTGCTTGGGTCCTGTGCCATACCAATGTGGTGACGCTCTCTCAGTTCCTGGAGAAAACTCATCCAATGCCAGCCCAGATATCTGGCACCGAATCTCAGATCTGTATTAACTGTTATTTATGAAAGGTAATTACCAGTCCATATTTCTAATTTCCTTTACTACTTATGTATCAGCTGAAAACTAGGGAGGGTTAACCGTAGGTGCCAGTAGAAGGGCTGAAGTTGGGCTCACGTCTCTGAATCTGGAGTTTGGTGCACACAGTGAAGTTTCTTGTCTGTTATTTTCTGTCATATTTCTTCTCCACCTCTTCTTCCTTATTCCAGCATGTGCAGGCCAGATCTTCTCATACAGTCAGAAAGCCACCTGCAAGAGACACTACTGTCATTTGTTCTTGGAGATTGGAAGGCTGGTTGTTTGATCTGCTTCTAGACACAGCACCAGCCACCAATATGATCACTGACAACTGGTACCAGCCTGGTGTATCTTAGCAGCTCATATTTCTTATCTCCCCGGTTTTCACAGCACACATTCATTTTTACCAAGGCAGATTCTTTTTCTCCACAACTGCTGAAAATGCATCTGTGCCCAGTGATGCTCAGTGCCATTGTACCATTTAACACGCCTCTTAGTGGGATTTGGCAGCAGTAAAGGCCTCAAAGCTGGAGGAATATACTTAGAACATCACTTGTGTGAGAGCCTCACTGGTTTACTGGCTCTCTGAGGAAATCAGTGACCACACAAGAAGCCCAGATGAAGGAGTAGTCTTGAGAAGGACTGTCACCAAAGCTTTCTTCCCCCTGATGACAGTAAGATGACTCATGTGGCCTTGAACCTGAGAAAAAAACAACCTTGTGAAAACCTCTGAGAAATTCGTAAGTAGTGACAGTGTTTTGCTGCACTGAATGTCAGTGCAGCAAACTAATCTCTGTAGAATGTTCCAACTTTGAAATATCTCAGCTACATGCTACTAGAAAGCATCAACCATACATCACCAGGGACAGGCTTCTCATTCCTCTGCTGCAAAGGCAAAAGTAGGTAACTTGCATGTGATTTATAGGCAAAACTCATCTAGTTAGAGTGCAACACATACCCTGTGCCAGCAGCAGTAAATCCAAGCCCTCTGTGCTCTCGAGGGAATGTTTCATGCAGTAGCCTGAAAAGCATGTGCAATGTCTTTGAAAATCCTGTGGTTTAGGGTTGGTAGAAAATTTCTCATCACCATCATATGTGCCTACCTGCTTGTGCTGAGAGACTACAACAACTGCAGCAACTGCAAAAATTCCCTGGAATCAGACTTTATGTCAGACTACCCAAATCACTTTTGCATATACACAGAAGGTTAAAAAGCTGATCTCTATATATAAACTCTGCTTTACCAGAGTGGGGGAAAAAAAAGAGAGGTGGTTATATCTAGCATTGAAAATGACACTTCAGTTGCAAGAATGAAATGTCTAAAGTGTTGTTCCAGAACTTTGAAAATCAAATGGGTCCTATGAGCAGGCAAGTGGCTGAAGCAGGCAGTGAAATGTACTCAGGGAAAGGGGGAATTCAACTGCCTGTCATCAATTTTGTGTCCACTTTTAATTATGGAAATGGATTTAAAAACTGTTCAGCCATGAATAGGAAAAGGAGTTCATCCCTTGCCATCTAAATAACCCCCACAAAGGACAGAGGGAAACATTGGAGGTGAATGACTTTCCCAAAGTCAAGCTGTGGGATAGCAGAAGAGTTAAGGGGAAGGCAGATCCCCATGGTGCAGTGTTGAGCATCCTGACCTCCATCAACTCCGGCAGCCAGGCTGCAGCAGGGAATGTCATCCTTGGGATGAACAGGCAGCAGGGCAGCTGCCTCCCATCCTCCCCAGACAAAAGGTCTGGCCCTGCTGGGTTCAGAGGCTGCTGCCTTTGCTTCTGGTCCAGCAGTGAGAATTTACTTCTCCCTCTGCACAGAGCAGACTCTTCCAGGTACAGTCTCCTGGGAAGATAAAATAGATGTCACTCTGTAAAGTAATGGCATTTGCCCCCAGGCAGGGCAATATAACCACCTCTGCAGAGGGGAAAAATTAAGCCCCTCTCAGAAATCTGGGAGATGGCAGGTCTTAGCCTCTTTAATAGGAGTAATAAAAATAATTACTTCTTTTAATATTAGGTATCTGATTTCCAATGTTGAACAGGAAAAGCGCAATACCTGCCATTTTAAATTACTCTGTCATGTTTTCATTCCTTCCTCACCCCTGGGATTTCAAAAGTCTTGATGAAATGTGTGTTCACTCTTCAAACATTTCCTGAGGCCAGTGAGGTCCATATGTTCTTAGGAACAAGTTTTTCACTCTGTGGGTCATTCCTCACGACTTTTAAGTTTTCTGGTTTTTATATATTGACAGCACAAAGCTAGAAGATGATGGGGTTTTCCCTTCTCAAATATAATGCCATATTTGTAGTGCAGTTTTAAGGCAGCAAAAATGTAATGTAGTATTTTATAAAGATTAGGCAGAGAGCTTCAGTGTTCACCTTGTGTTTGCAGCCATGGCTCCTAAATTGCAATGTCATTGTCAAGGTAAGAATGATATTTTATTTGATCTGCTGCTGAACATATGGTGTTATTTATGCCTCAGACATCCACAGAAGAAAGAATTTTCTAAGTCTAATTTAAGCTGTTAGCGAGTAGCCAGCAAAAAGATGAGACCTCACTGTTTTTACTAGCTAACAGTGCTGTTTTAGATTAAAATAATTAAGGGATATATTTTTTTGAAGGAAAAAAATTCTGCATGGATTTGTACAGAAACTGTGACTAATGAAAGTGTAGATGCTGTCAGATCTTGCCCATGACATCATCTCTGGTTGTCCTCAGTTACCCATTGTACATCACATCCCGTGACCTTTTGCTCTATCAGTATTTTTTGATGAAAGTATTATTTGAAGAGGTTGAGGCAGGTTATGTGTGACAGGGAGCAAACATGTCTCTATTCATCTCTGCACATGCTGAGAATCATTTGCTCTTTTTCTTATATGGAAGACAAAATTGAACTGAAGTCGAATTCCAGGTTAACTTTACTCCTAAGTAGTGGCAAATGGTATAGAAGGCTTTGATTCAGAGCACTCTGGGGATTATTTTAGTTTTTACAAAAAGCAGGAACTGAGCGTACTTTAGAAAAGAGGCTAATTTTAAAACAAGTTTAATATATTTCAGCTCTTCTTCCAC
>NW_008239110.1:15295270-15301822 GCF_000691975.1 Corvus brachyrhynchos
TTCCTTTTCTCACCTTCCCAGTACCAAGTTAGAACAAACAGGAGAAGTTGAAAGCCACTGTGCAGCTAGAAAGTGATGGCCTGTCATAACTGAAACCGGGTGGGATGAAGCCCATGACCAGGATGTGGCTTTTGATAGCTACAGGATGTTCAGGAAGGACAAGAGAGGAAGGAGGGGCGAATGGGTTGCCCTCCCCATCCAGAAATGGATAGACTGTGAAGAGCTGCCTCTGAAGAACAGCAGGGTGAAAGATTACGGGTAAGACACAGAGATCAAGGCAACAAAGGAAACCTTGTGCCTACTGCAGGGCAAGAGGGCAAGAGCTCTCAATCCCCAAGCACAACAAATTGGGCAAGAATAGCAAGGGACTGGCATGGCTGAGTAGGGACCTGCTGGCCAAAATAAAGAGAAAGAAACAAGTGCACAGGCGGGGGAAGCAGGGACAGGCACCCTGGGATAAGTACAGGGGTACTGCTTGGTTGTGCAGGGATGGAGTCAGGGAGGCCTAGGTGCAGCTGAGGCTGAGCTTGGAAAGGGATGCAAGGAACAACAAGGGCTTCTATAGATGTGTTAACCAGAAAAGGAAGGTCAAAGAAAGCGTATCCCCAAGATGGTCAAGACTGACAAAATGGTAACAATTGTCAAGGAGAAGGCTGAGGTACAAAACAACATTTTGCTCCTATGTCCAGTTGCAGATGGTGTCTCTCAGGGAGTCATAATGGGACCAGTACTGTTTAATATCTTCATCAATGGGACAATGGGACTGAGTGAACCCTCACCAAGTTTGAGACTACATCAAGCTGAGTGATGTGATTGACATGTCTGAAGGACAGAATGCCATCCAGAGGGACCTGGAGAAGCTCAAGGAGTAGGCACCTGGCAACTACTTGGGGATCTACTAAGCCAAGTTCCATGTGCTGCACCTGGTTTGAAGCAATCCCAAACAGAAATACAGACTGGGCATAGAATGAATTGAAAGCAACCCTGCTAAGAAAGACTTGGGAATACTGATGAACAAAAAGCTGGATGTGACCTGGCAATGTGAGCTTGCAGCGCAGAAAGCCCAGCTGTATCCTGGGCTGCATCCAAAGCAGCGTGGCCAGCAGGTCAAGGGAGGTGATTCAGCCTCTCTACTCTGCTCTGGTGAGAACCCACCTGGAGTACTTTGTCCAGCTTTGGAACCCTCAGCACAGGAAAGACATGCACCTCTTGGAACAGATCCAAAGGAGAGCCATGAAGATGATCAGAGGGCTAGAGCACCTCTCCTATGAAGACA
Source organism: Corvus brachyrhynchos (assembly GCF_000691975.1). NCBI lineage: Eukaryota > Metazoa > Chordata > Aves > Passeriformes > Corvidae > Corvus > Corvus brachyrhynchos. The sequence continues at coordinate 15,296,547 of NW_008239110.1, forward strand.
GGGTGACAGAGTTGGGATTATTCAGCCTGGAGAAAAGAAGATTCCAACCCTTTAGTATTTGAAATAAGAAAGATGGAGACAAACTTCTTAGCAGACCCTGTTGCAATAGGACAAGGGGCAATGGTTTTAAACTAAAAAATGGGTATATTTAGAGAAGATATAAAGATGACATTTTTTATTATGTGAGTGGTGAAACATTAGCACAGGTTGCCCAGAGGAGAAGAGGAGGCTCAGGTTGCTCAGAAGTCATCAGAGGAGGTTCGGGTTGGACATCAAGAAGAATTTCTTCACAGAAAGGATTGTAAATATTGGAATGTTTACAATGCCCAGGGAGGTAGTGAAGTCACCATCCCTGGAGTTGTTCAAGAAATGACTGGACACAGCAGTTAGTACCGTGGTCTAGTTGACAAGGTGGTGATCAGTCAAAGTTGAACTCAATGATCTTAGAGGTCTCTTCCAACCTAATTGATTCTGTGATTCATAGGAGTGGCAGATGCCTCATCCCTGGAAACTTCCAAGGCCAGTGATGGGGCCCTGAGCAAACTGATCTAGTTGCAGGTGTCCATGCCAATTGCAGAGGGGTTAGTCTAGATAACCTTTAAAGGTCCCTTCCAACCCAAGTTATTCTGTGATTCTATGACTTGTGCCCGAGTACTTCATCTTAATGCACTTCTTAACTCAGCTTTGTAGATGGCCTTTAGAGCTACAAAAGTTCACTTCATTCAAAGCTTGATCCAGCTACTTGCTTCCACCAGAAAATAGATTTAAATGTTAGCACTTGCTCATATTAGAGAGCTAGATAGGGATCTACAGTACGACAGACTACACAAAAGGAAAGCTTTATGCAAAATTTTGATATTAATTGTTCAAAGGGAGATGCTAAAGGTGAGAACAGGTAGGAATGGACACTCGAATTCTTTTGTTCAGACAGAACTTCTAAGGTTTATCTTATTTGCCTGTTTCTTATTTTAGTTATGTAGAAAACTAATATAATATGCATGCATATGTTGGAAAAAAGTTTTAATTTATGTTTTCCACTATGCCATTCATTTGCACTATGCAGTGGCCCTGCAGGGACAGACCCCCTGCAGCAGGGACAGGCACTGTGCTGAGAGGTCTCCACAAAATGCCACGGCAGGGCATCCTGGCAGGCTGGGGAAGAAGGGTGGGCACAAAAGGCAGCAAAACAGACCTCCCTGAGTTGGCCACACCGTCAGAGGTGTACATGAAACTGCACTCCTGTGGGGCACACAACAGGTCAAGGGCTGGATTTGGTGCTCCCACACCCCCAGATATGACCCTAACTTCCAGAGCAATGGCTTCTAGCCTGTTTCCACTTGCAGGCTCACTGGCAGCATCCTCCTGCCTCTGCACATCCCCATCACAGGCTCAGGGAAGCACCAGACTTCCAGCAGGGCACTGCCATCTCCATCCTGGGCAGGGTCAACCAAAATGACCAGCAGGACAGGGTAGCTCAATGTTTCTAAAGTCTGTTTTGTCAAGTGAGACTGTTCATAAAAACAGGTGTAGTGTTTCCGCCTGTTGTTTGAAAGAATGCTCACACGTTACTGCCACTTACTTCAGCTAATCTTTGCAAAGTGCTTAAGTTTCATGTTCAAAGACATTAAGCAAATGTTTATATCCAATTCAACACCAATATTAAGGATTTTCAACAGGATATGAGCAAAGTCAATAGATCTGGAACGCAGCCCTTTGACAAGCACTACGAGTGGCAGTAAGGACATCCAGTAATAACACAAACAGGGTCTGTGATATTTTCAAAGCAGTGTATGGTAACACCAGACTGCATCAGTAGGTAGTGTTATTACTCCAACATCATGTGGGCCAGCACACTGTCTCTTTCTCCCAGCAGCCAGAGAAAAGGTCTTTTTTTCTCAAATTACACTGTCGAATGAAGAGACTTTAATTTTCACTTAATTCTCCAGTTCACTGTTCAGCAGCTCCATCAAAGGTGGTTTTGCTCAGGAACCAGAACCAAGAGAAAAGAGACCTGACATCCCATCAGTTATGAGAATGAATCCAGACCCCTTCTTTCTGCTGCTGTTTTGCATTCTTTTTTTTTTTTCCTATTTGTTCCACCGCCCTTGTAAATTTTCTTTGAAGCCCTTAAAAAGGGTCTTTTTATTTCTTTAGAAATAATTTGTTGGAAATTCTAATGCACAGGATATGCTTTTTGAGTAGTTTATCCTCAAATTCTGTGTGTACAGAGCAAGTGTGAGACGCAGATATGTGCCAGTGCCTGAAGCAGATGTACACCTGCAGACTTAGACAGAGAGTCTCCCAACTGGTACTTCACAGGATGTAGTATGTGTGAAATGGTTGCATTTCAAGAGAATCTGCAGTTTATCTATGGCAAGTACACTGTCTTTTAAATGGTTTGATTATTTTAAACCCCAGCATGCGATTATATTATTTTTATCTCTTATAGACCAATGGAAGCCTCAAATATCTTCACAAATGAGACACTGATGTTGATCTGGGATAGGCTAGATCTGTCTCTGAAAAACAACTTTGGCTCTAGAGCCGAGAGAGAATAATGGTTTAATTCTGTCATGAGATGGCAGTTCCTCTGTTTGTTTCCCTTGCTTTGAGGAGTGGGGATGAATCCTAGGCTTTGTTCTGACAGTGAAGGGCCGATAGTGTTAAAGCCATTTGCAAAAAGACTCTTGACTTCCAGCCTAAAAAACCTGAGCTATTCTCATCCTAAACTTCTCCCCAGCAGATTCTGCCAATCATGATAAACTCTGTGAAATTTGTGGTGAATTTGTGATGTGCAGAAAAGTCCACTAGGGACTAATTTGACACCATCAGATGCAATTTTCCTTTATTACCCTAAGGCAAGATTTAAACTAGTTTCCAGGGGTGAGAGGTTATTCCATTAATCCAGGGCGCTTGCCCCAGCAGGCTGCCACCTAGACAGTCTGGGGCATCATTAAGAGGATGTATTTCTCCTGTTTTCTTGGTCTTTTCTGGGGTTTTCATTTTAGGGTGGCACTTTTATTCTTAGTCTTCAGATGGACACATCTTTTCACAGTCAGACCAATCTCTACCAAAGCTTTCCTGCAGCCTGTTTTTGCAGGAGAAAACTAAGATTTAGGCTCAGTCATTCCAACAAATTTGGTTAACCCTGTGTTGTCTGGAGTGGAGGATGAGAGCAGGGATCCTCAGTGAAGGTCAGATAACATGGGAAGGCAGAGATGAGCAAGGGTATGTGGAGCACAGAGGCAGCTCAGGCCCTGTAGGGCAGTGCCAGCCATCCCAAAACAGAGCACCTCTGCACACACTTTCCCCATAAGTACCTGGGCATCTGGGAGGAGATGAGAGCTTTTGCACAGGGCCAGGCTCAGCTAAGCATCTTCCTTCATGTGACCTTATGCCCGAAGCACTGCATCATCTGGCATCCTGGCTCAGAACAAGGCTCTCCAAGCGGCCTCCCTGCAGGACCATCCCAGGTCCAGCAGAGCTTCCTAGCTTGGGGGTCATCCTCAAGCAAGGCAGCTACCTGGCTTCTGGACCCCAGCAGGCACTGGAAGTAGTACAGCCCTATTTCCATGAGATTATCCCTGAGTGACAAGCCTTTGTCACAGTGTCTCCAATCATGGTGCAGCTACCCTGCCCTCCCCATAAACTACACACCGCTATCCAAAACTCTGCAGGTGTTAATGCTGAGCAACACCAGGTGAGATTGCAGAATCCCATCGAATACCTATCTTATACTCATTCAGGACCTAGTTCTACCAAAATCCACCACAAACAGTTAATGTCACAAGTAAGAATGACGTTTGCAAAAGAGCTCAGTCTGTTAAGCTTTTTTTCTTTCTGTTTCTTTAGGGTTTTTCCTTCAGCTTCAACTTGGAGAAAGTTGAGTTTAGTTTAGTTCTGTGTCTTTGTGCCTCTCCCTTTCACACAGGCACTGATTGCCAGGGAACATATTGCTTGTGTGAGATTTTGCAAAGGACAGAAGGAGAGCTCCTCAGTGGTTTTGGTAATGAGCCAGGAAAGCAAGGACAAAAAAACTAAGAACTTTACTCTTTAATCCTTGGTAGAAGACAGGACCTTCTTAAGGTTTTGTGTGTAAGTGGTTTAGTTGAACCAGGGAACTCTTGATGCATCAGAGACATAACAACCCTGAATCTGTGAATATTGCAGTGTTTGGCAATAATTCGGAAAAGGCACTGCAGAGGCAGGAACAAGAATCCCCAGGAGGGCAGATGCAACATAATCTGCCCCAGTACAACATTCTCTGTGGTTTTAGTAGCTGGCATAAATCCCAACTAGTGAGGTAGTTCCACCTCTTTTAAAATGCTTTTTTCATTGTCAAGAAGAGCTGTTAAGTGAATTAAAATGAACTGGTATTAAGAAATGAAATAATATTTATACAGGGCTTGGATGGGTTTGACTTCACCTCTTTAACTAAACTGGGTGAATGCAGAATGTTGGGAACTGATGATTACTGAAAAATAATCTGTATGAGGAGCGCTTATTAATTTAAAGTTAATTATCTCTCCCTAAAGGTTTTTATATATGGTTTTATATATATGTGGAAATTCTTGTCTTGAGGCAGACAGCTCTGCAGTCTGGATCACCTGAGAGTACAAATCTGGGCCACAGTACTCCTGATGACAGCATTGCATTTCTATCACTAATTAGCATCTCAAGGAGCTAATGCAACTCACTGTCCTTCAAAAACTGCTCAACAGCCACAATTTTTGCCATGTCCTCTGCCTTTTCAGCCCTCCAAGGCACTGTAGGAAGCAGACCCCATTGCCATGTAAGCATATTTGCAACACACTCCTCTACAGGAGGAAGAAGACAGGCTTGGATGCATCTGCTTTCAAGATCAGCAATTGCTTTGAGGAAAAAAAATAAAAACAATCAGGAAAAGCCATTTAAACTGAATTACTGGCACTACTATTTTCACCTCTCCACAACCTAGCCATGACTTCCAGTGCATCCTGAGTTAAAAGTTCATAATTCCCGCTGAACTTAATGAGAGTATTTACAGAAGAATTGTGTTGCAATATCTAATAGGCTCAGTTGTGGGCAAATCTCTTTTGCTGTGTCTGTACTGATTTTAGTCCAAAGAGCATTCCCACTGCTACAGTTCCACCAATAGGTAGGAATAATTGTAACACTACTGTGACTGATCACTGTTAATTCAACAACCATATCTTCTATTTATGGCCCAGGGCAGATTGCAGTGTTTGCATGTTGGTGGCTGCTGCTGCCTTGGCCACACCAGATCTCCCACCATC
>NW_008239110.1:15302207-15314263 GCF_000691975.1 Corvus brachyrhynchos
CAGCAGGAAGTTTTTCTGGGGAGCAACTCATAAGGAAAATGAGATTTTCATCAGGTCCTCTCTGTCTCCACTTTCTTCATAGACATGATTAAAAAAAATATATTTCTTGACGTGACTGTGAAGACTAATGAGTAAACACTTATAAAGGACTTTGAACGTGAAAAGTGTGAAATATTCCACTTAGTTACAAAAGCATAGTGAGGCCAAAGCAGCAGCCAGTCATCTAACTTGAATAAAATATCCTTTTATAATGTTCTAGTGATGCTGTTTTTTGAATTTGATGGGCAGCAGTCAATCTCTGTACATAAACAGTGACCAGAATCTGCACTTCCTCTTCATGAACTTTGGAAAACCTGATCCATCTCATTCAATAATGAGAAGAAAAATAAGGAAGAGCGAGAAAGAGAGAAAGAAAGAGGCAGAGAAGGAAAATATGTTCTTTGAGGCAATGTGAGGTGTAGGTCAATGTTTCATATTAACCCTGGTTTCCTCTTCATACATCTGATTTCTTTGAAAAACACAGCCATAGTTCATCCACTGGTCCAATGGCCCACATTGCTCCTAAGGGAGACTCAATGCTATGGTTAGAAAGAACTAAAGGAAAAATATTGTTGAGGAATTTAACCAAATCTTTCAATCTAGCAGCTTTGTAAGAAAAGAGGATGCACTGAAGGTAAAGTTTCTTATGAAAATCATGGTGTGTTCATTGATGCTATCAGGAAAGATTGGAGTATTTCCAGCCAGGGCCAAACATAAACAATTGGATGGCACTAGACTGCATTTGGTTGGATTGGGTTAGGTAACGTAAGACACCTTGTAGGATATGGAGATCTGGAAATCAAACCCTTGCTCCTCCTCTCTCCAAACACAGGTATCAAGGTGGCTCTCCCCTGATGTAACCAGTGATTTCTAATCAATTATTTCCTTTTTCCAAAATCAGTTAGGACTTTTCCAGCAGGGAGACTGCCACAGAGGAAGGGACATCCTTCAGCTTGCAGTGACAGGGATGCTCAGCTGCTCAGCAGAGAACTGGTCAGTGAGAGCGACCTGGGCAATGTGCTACCCTGGACCTGGAGAGCTGGGAAGAGCACGGACAGTAAGCTGCAGAGGATGGGCTGGAAAAGCCTGTGCCTATGGGATGCACACCATTAGGTAAGATGTGCCTTTCAATTTCGTGCTGCAGAGTCCGTAGCAAATGTAATGGCAAAGAGGGACATGAGCATGGATTTCCCACAGGACAGACAAGCTCCCTCATCACCCTAGGAGGCACAGACACAAGAGGGGGGAGGGACCAGTGCTTTCCAGGGGTTTATGCAAAATGCCTCAAGCCTGGGCGAAACAAAGCTGACAACAATGATTTTGGAAATCAGAAATGTCAATGAGCTTGGGCTTATTTTCTCATACTCTATCAGTTGCCTGACCTTCCCTCTACGCATTCTTTTGTCTATACACAATAGTGCAGACGGGAAGTTATTTCATCTAACTTCAGGCATTTACATATTTTAGGACACTATTCAGGTCAGCTCTTTTAGACATCTATCACAAGACAAATAAATCAGTTATAAAATACCTGTGTCTTTCCACTGACTACAAAAGCAGTTGAGAAGACAATATGTGGTCAGATCAATTTTAACCCCATGACTATACTCCCCATGTCCTTCTCATTTCCCCCATGAAAAAATACAGATCCCCTCACAGCACAGAGCTCAGCATGAACAGGGCTCGGCTTGCAGAGTTACACCAGGTTGTGTTCATTGATGAGTGAAACCAGGTTGAAATTCAACTGCTAGTTCTAGCCTCCCACTCATTATCTCTGCTGGGTGTTTAGATCTCAGGGAATTTGTGGAGTTTCTGGGTTTCCAGATACCAGATAGTCTTTTCTGTGAGGCAGTGGGCGTCATTCCTTCAATGATTGTGGAGGAATCTCTAGAGAGGGACCTTATGAGCACTGCTCGCTCTCTCCTCTAAGGAAAGAAATTGAACTCATGGTTTTCTGACGAATGTTTTCTGCTGTTGTCAGAAAGCCAGGAGACATTTAGCAGCTGTAACAGTGGAAGCTAAATAAAAGCAGAAAATTTCCTGTCTGCTGCTACACTGGTTAAGTATGCAAAGTGACGTTAAAGAGAGGTAGATCTGCTCCAGGAGACACTGTCACCCAGAATAATTCTTGAAGGGGCACAGTCTTCCCTCCCCTCCACCTTTGATATATATTTAATTCCACAAAACACAGTCCAGTGATCACTGTAAACAAAGGATAGTTGCATATTCAAGCTATACATTAATTTTAAAATTGGACTTATTTTTTAAATAGAATATGGCTACAGCCTTCCTCCAAGATACTGGTGTGCAATTGATGGGATATCTGTTTCAGAGTTATGTTTCTACTATGAAGTTTCCATGGCATAGACTTGGTGTCACCAGACACTGAAGTCATACGAAGTACTGTAGAAAACTGACTTTGATACAAGCAATAGCTCAATTTCTTTGGAATATAAAACTCTTTCACTTTCTTTTCTACTCCTTTGTCTTCTAGGGCTCTGCTTCCTTCAAAGATAAAACTGATTGCTGGTTTCAAGGGCTATTTATTGCCATGACAGTGACATATCACTCTGAGTACTGCCTCTTAAGTACTATTAGCACCTATCTGATCTGAAAATGTACAAACATTCAACCAAAATTGCTGTATTAATAGACAAGCCTAAAATAAACAGGAAACAAACAGAACCTTTAAAAAGAAGGAACTGCAATTGAAATACTTTAAAGATAAATAAACTTTTAGATTTGACTCCCTCTAGAGTATATTTAAGGAAAAGCTTGAATCAAGAGATTCCTTTTTTGTTGCAGAAACTCACAGTAGTCCACCGAAGTTCTCTCCAAGTGCAAGAATCCCTCTGCCCAGCAGCCTCTCTTCAGCAGAGCTCTCTGCCAGTTACAGCCAAGCCCCTGCAGTGCTCAGGCCAGTGCCTCACTGACGCCAGAAAACAAAGGTATATCTTCTTTTTCAATGAGGTGATAGAGCTGTAATTGTACATGCCTACACTTTCCAAAAAGGAGACCAAAACCTTCCTGTCTTCATCAACTAAAGGCAGTAAGAGAGCTTTCGTTTGGTCTGTAGAGATGAGTCAGAGTAGACCCGTGTCTGTGGGGACCTGTTGTAGAACAGGACCCTCATTCAGTTTGGTCCCTGGGGATTCAAACTCAACACAGTGTTGTAACATCTGCAGACCCCAAATGTCTTTTTTTTTTCTAAAATGAGGATCAATTACCCATTTCAAAATGAGCAGAGCCAATGTAGTCACTGAGGTCATTACAAGCCTTTTGGTGAAACTCCCTCAGTCCTGTTGTGCAGAACACAAGAAACACCAATGTATCCTCTGTCTGTATCTGCTAATGCTCCCACTGCCGCTCTGGTGAGCTGCACAGGTTTGTTTACAGGTGGTAGTGAGATACTGAGCAGAAGAAAAGGTAGCACAGAATAAAAAACTGAATTTTCAAGAAAGAGCCCAGTGGAAGCAAGACACAGAGTCTCTCAAAGCATTTATATCTACGTTTCTAATGAAAAGCAAGCAGAACGTCAAATACATTCCATACGTTTCATATGTAATAATGAGGAGGCAATACAGGACAAGCACAATTTTCCTTCTCTCTTTGCCAGAAAGTAAGATGAAAAAATACCTGAGTAAGGAAAAAAACAAAAGTGTGAATCTACTGAGCTGCCTGGATGTGAAAATAGACAAAATAGGTCCATCACTTCCCAGCATGTGATGGATTCTCAGTTGCTATGTTTAAAGCCACAAAAGAAAGAGAAGAAGAAACCCAAAGTTTACCATCTCTATAGCTGCATAAATGTATAGATAAATTCAGTCTGACTACAACACACGTAACGCATGGCAGTACCTCAAGGAATAAATTTGGATCACTGTGCCATAGACTCCAAAGGGTCAACATGACATATTGCATCATATCCCCCTACACAAAAAGAATTCACTAACAAACGCCACTTCCAAAAGTGCTCCTTTATTCCACTTTTACATTATAGTTTCTTATGAAATAGCTCAGTGGATGACTTTGGTGCTTTGCCACATTTCTCTCAATCTATTTATAAATGTTTGGTTGGAAAGAAAGTAAACATTACAGGACAAACACTTTATAAACGTTTGCTATTTTCACATAATACTTGAACTGGAATAGGTTTTGCTTAAAATAAATAATAATCCTGGAGTGCTCTGCAGAATGACACAAAATCTCCCAAGCTTGTTAAAATAAAAATGGAAAAGAAAAGAAAACAGAATAAAAAGCATAAACCAAGTGGTTTATATCTCATCTAAGAACACAGAAAATTATGTCTGTTATGAGGGGGGAAAAAAACCAAAAACCAGCCTGCCAGGTAGACTTCATCCTGCACAGTATGTTGCTGGTAACAGCCTTTAGGGCAATTACTGCTCTTTGATTATAAATCGAATCGACTAACATGCCACCAGAAAAGTGGCAGCACTGATGAGTGTGTGGTTCCCCCGTGCCCCAATAATGGATTAAACAAATGTTTCACACCTAAAGACTCTGGGTGCACGTGGGAAAGCACAACTGGTTTCTCACAGGCAGAAAAGTGATGGCTGACAGAGCATGTTGCTGCTGCTTGCTGCTCCCTTCCCACCTCACACACCCAGCGACTTGCTGCTTGTTTATTTAAATGACACTGTTGTTTGAAATGATGGGGGCTTCTTATCCTCTTGAGTCATGCATTCTCTGTCTGCGATCCTCTGTTTAGGCACTTTTAGCACCTCATTAATTACTAACTGCAACAAAGTCATGCTGTTTTGCAACTCTATTGCCTTTGTTAAGAAATCTCAATCCTGTGTTAGAATGTGAAAGGGGACTGTTATCTACCATATGCCCTGCTTGACTCCATGCTACAAAATTAGCTTTCTAGTTCCTGAAAGACATATACATGTGCTCCTTATATCCATACCCCATGGTTAAATAGCCTGGCTTCCGCTAAACAGCCTGCCAGTACCAATTGTAGAAGCTACTGTTGCAGATAAAATCCCTTTGTAACTCCACAAGTTATAAATAAATGTTTTATCCAGGAATATACAATTTCTTACCAATGCCCTTAAAAAGTCTTAATAATGTCCTTAATAAACCTTAATAATGTCTTAATAAGTCCTGCTGCAAAGTGCTACCCTAGATGCCTCTCTGTGAGTCTGTGGGTTAACTCTAAAACAGTTAACTATTAAAAATAAGTAACTAACAGATTAAGCAGTTGGAGATATTATTTCACTTTTAGATGGAAGGCTGGTGGGACAACGTCAAGTGAGGACAATGAAAGTCTTCCTTGCAATGCTCTGAATGTTGTCAGTTATCAGCGTAGTTAAATTCTGCAGGCACATCAAAGCAGGTTGGTACAAGAGGTTTGATCCAAAAGGGATTTTGATAGCTGTGCAGAAAGCTGTGATTTAAGAATCATCTTCAGCAGCAGCTGAGGCTGGAAGCACCTAATTAAATTCACAATGTCCTTCCTTGTTTGGGGTGAATGTTCCTCAGAGTACAGCTCCTGCAGAGACCCAGAGCCAGCGCAGGCAGGACTCTTGCGTGAGCAGATTGTGGGCCAAACAGAGCTAAATTCATTGAGGATCTAGACCCAGCCACCAGTGGAAACAGGCCCCTCTCCGCAAGCAGTGTGTAAAGGCTTGTTTACAAAACAGGGACAGAAAAATAGAAATGGTAGTAATAGTGACTTTGCTTAGTGGTTAGGGTGTATGCAGCTAGAAGATACCAGTTTCTGATCATAAATTTCCATTTAATGTGAAATGTGCAAGCATTCTTTCAAAAAAGAGACAGAAAATAAGATTTCCCTTCATGTGCCTTAAAATCAATTCCTTCTTATCATCTGACACCAAGAATGTTTATGGTGGCACAGATGCAGCAAAACAGCCTGTGAAGCAACCTCAGCCAAAGAATCACATAACTGAGCTCAGGGTGTGGGGTGCAATTGCACCCTGAATCACACTCCCATGGAAGGTACACGTGGAGCATGGGTCCACATACTGGCCAAGTTTTATTCCCATTGTGCTAAAGGGAACTCTAGAAAAAGACACAACTGACTATTTTTCTGAAAGAAAGGATCTTAATTTCTCCCCTGATGGAGGAGGCTGGCTGACCCAGGCAGAAATAGATATTTAGCTGGGCAGAAAATCCTAGCTGGGCTGAGTATTTCATTATTGCTAGCTCCTGCTTGCTCTCATTTCAGGATGAATGTTTGTTCTGGTAGCAGTTTGGAAGGTACACCTATTGCCACAGTTTATTTGGAGAGTTTAGACATCTAAGTATTGACTGTTGGATGTCACTTGCAAAGTCATGTGCCTACAAGGTAGGATTTGCTACTCCTAAATTGAAGATGCTTCCATATTTCATGAGATGTTGGCTTTCAGGTTGTAGCTGTCTGATGCCTGATTTGTAATTTGTTCAATGTAGTAGATGTAGATATTAGCTTAGCAGAAGCTCCACATCACTAAATCCTTGTTATTCAACTACCTGTCATCAGCCTCATGCGAAAAGAGAACTAAGTTCAGAAATAAAACACGGTGTGATTCTTTCCACTCATGAACAGTGGTCAGAAATATGCTGGAAGGTACAAAAAAAGGGTAAGGCTCTGACTAGGGAACCTCTGTCTCTTCAGAAAAGTACACAGGCTTTTTTCAGTTGTGATGAGCTGAATGAAAAATATGAACTGATGAAACATATCCAATTGCTTCAAGCTCTCCAGGCATAGTGATGGACATCAGCTTGTGCTTAAAAGTCCTTGTCAAGAGTTCCATGCCACCAGTACACCAGAGTCAAGCAGAGAATAATATTCTTCAGGACTTCACCATTTTGCAGTCTTCCAGAATTTCACTTTACACCTTGAAACAAGCAGCAAGAGCATTTGAGTATAGAAGTGTTCCAGACTGCTCAGCACTAACTGCCCAACACTGAAACATGTCATAGAATAAGTATCAATGACACATTTACCAATGTTTAGTGAAGGACAGGGCAGGGTAACCCACGGCTGCATGCTCTGTGCCTCATGCTCTTGTGACATGGGTGCCCAGTTCCTCAGCTACAGCTCCTACAATGCTGTAATGCCTCTTCTGACTTCAGGCCACTGGAGCTGAACTGCTTCAGTAAATCCTGGCAACAAGATGGCATTGTGGAGGACAGCTGGAACTGCAGCACATGAGCTCTATCTACACTATGCACCATCACCCTTTTTTATGCCTACCTGTTCCTGTATGCACACTAGACAACCTGCCCACCACCCACGCTGCGTGCAGTGTGAGCACGCACATAAAGGAATGGGCTTGTTCCCTTGTCCCTGCCTTTCCAAGGAACCCTACATCTATAATTTCACCTTCAGTAGTGAGATTGCTTCACTGACCTACTTGAGACACTCCCTGCCCTTACTGTTTTACATGTCAGGTTTTTCATTTCTTCATGGTGTACCAGATCAGGAAACTGAATATGCTGAAAAAAAAACCTTTTTGCATTTAATTTTTCAGCCTAATATTTCCCAAACTCTTGGACCAACAGAGCCCAGGAAGTGGGAATGAGCAAGTCACTTGGGCAAGTGTGGAATCTACTTAGATGGACATTAACAGCAAAGAAATTCACAGGAAACACTGCCAAAGTAAGAAAACGGCTCCTCCCAAATACTGAAATCATAGAGAAATCAATGCCTAGACAAATGGATGTGTCAGACTTCTGTGAACCTTTGTTGCTGGTTACTCACATCCTCCAACTTTACCCAGTTGTAGTTCCACCCTATGGGCTGTCACCACAGGAGAAGCATACTTGGGCAAACTGATGCATGAATTTAAGCCAGTACAGTTATTCTGGTATTGCCTTCTGGGTGGTTAAAGTTAGCCTTCGTCAAAAGCTTTTTTTTTTTTCTTCAATTTAGCATACATTAGAAAAACATTTATGTTAATTGCTTCTGTTCTAGAATGAGCGTTTACACCCAAAACACTCAGATACTTCCATGGCAATGCTGAGGTTTTTTCTTGTAGACACAGTTGCTCTAGGCACAGATTCTGCAAGCACAGAAGAAAAAGTTGGTCTGCATCCCAAGAGTTTTACAATCGGATGGCAAGTCCAAGAGGGGACCAACTGATAGATGAATACAGGGAAGCAATGACTTAGCACGGTTTGATCATCCTCATATTAACTGCTAAAACTTCCTCTGTGCCAAAAACTTCTCATTTTGAGGCCTTCCTGTTGGGCTTTCTTAACTGACCTGCATCTGGAAGGTTTGTGCTGCAAAATTTGTTTGTGTGTTTTTCCCACAAATACGCCTTTTTTTTCTGCATACAATAAAACAACAATTCAGCCCTCCTCCAGTGTGATCCAGAAGACCAGATCCAAACCTCTCTCGGACTGATAAAAGGTCAAGCTGACAGCAGCAGGCTTTGGACCTGACCCAGACAGAGGGGTAGTCCAGATTGACATGCTAATTTAGGACCTGATCCTGTAAACTTTGATTACACTGGGATTTTATTACAATGACAGAATTGCACAAGTTGGAGATGGGAAAAATCAATTAGGTCATCTAGTCTATTTGTTGCCAGTGTAGGATTGTTCTCTGCTGCACATGTTGTTAATGTTCTGCCATTAGATATTTTAAATATCTGAAACATAAAGACATTATTAAGGATACTGGGACTGGATTTCAGGAATCAGTTTATTTTTTAAAAAGTATACTTAGGTTCAACTTGTTGTGAGTAAAGTGTTTTTCATCACTCACTTTTTTCAGTATACTTAGACTATTCAAAGATAATCTTCTGTTTGTGATATTAACAGCTTTGGAAAATACTCGTGATGTTACAGGAGATTAACCTCCTAAATTGAACATAGCTAAAGAACAAATGAGTTATGTTAGGAAACACAGAGAAATGTAACAACTGTCAGATTGGGAAATATGGAAAAGAATAGTAATACACACACGGAGACACACAAATACTTACATATATAGATGTGTGCGTGTGCATGTGTGTGTGTGTGTTGTCTGGGTAATTTCTTATATATTGGTATCTTTCCATGTGACTTGCCAACAGTGCTTGCCCTTAGTTTGTACAGGAAAAGAGAAATCTGGAGCAAAGACTGTCATGATTTGGGTCCTGTGTAGTGCCAAGAATATTGTGGATGTTTAACAAATAGTAGATGTGTCAGGTTGTGCAACCATTACTCAGGACTCCTGCTCCAGGCCTCCAACCCTTCTCCCTTCTCAGACATTACTGACCCAGATCTGTGGGAAAGCTACCAGGGGTGACTCCTTGATGGTTACCTCTGACCTATGCCATCTACACCCTGATCAGTACCTGAAAAATAAGGATATGTCTCGGACACGGTATGCTTCGTTTTCAAGTTATATATCAGAAGTAATCCAAGGCCTTTTTTCCTTTACTGTGTTTCCCAAGTTGAAAAGGCAAATTAGTGACTCTTTTGTTCACTTACACAAACTATTTCCAGTCTAGAGAAGAATGACAAAGGGTGAGCATTCAGCTGTCCTGTTCACATGGCTAGTTTTTATGACTAGAGTGCCATTTTAAGCAACCACAATATCAGCTATTAATTGAATATTAATATTTTATTTGGGATATAATCTGAGGATCCTGAGGCCAGCTTCTTTTCTAATACAATGTATTAGCTATTTAGAAAACTGAAATCAACATTTTCTGGCTGTGGGAGTTTGCACAGAGAAACTGCTGGGCAGGAGTTGCAACAGTGAAAACACCACACACTATTACTCTTTGACTAAAGGATTATTCTCCTTAAAAAAAAGAAAAAAAAGAAACAAAAAAAAGCCAACCCCCCCCCCCCCCCCCCCCGCCCCAAAACAATACCTAGCTGATTTTACAGACTCCTGTTGCTGGCTTCATTGCAGCTCAGTAAAACAGACATATCTGACTTTCTGGCAACACACATACCATCAGCCATTCTTTCCCTCCCCACCCTCTTTAATAAACCCCAAAACAGAGAGGGGCATAAAACCACCCTGGGAACTGTTTCCGATTCATCTGTTTCACTTGCAACGAAACACTACGTCCAACTCCCTCCACAGTGTGTGCTGCTGCTGGCTCCTCACGCCTCCCGGCCTGGTGAGGGGAGGCTTTTTGCACACTGAATCCCTCCAAAACCGATTGTCCACCGACCGCAGGCCCAGGCACAGTTGTGCAGCCCTGCGCAGCCCAGCTCAGTCACTGGCTCTGCCTCCCCAGGGCTGATGTCAGCCTGAACTTTGCCACTGATATCTCATCCATCGGGATGAGCGACATAAACAGAGAATTGCACGCCAGAGTTTTGCTCTGGAACAAGCTCCTTCCACACATTTCAACAACATAAATCTTCCCCTTTTATCGCAGAATGGCAGTAACTGTTTATGGGTTCAGTTTGTTATTGTTGTTGGGTGGTTTCCTTCCCCCCTAATGGGGCTGGTTTGTGGGGGCAACC
The DNA here is from genome assembly GCF_000691975.1 of Corvus brachyrhynchos. Lineage (NCBI taxonomy): Eukaryota > Metazoa > Chordata > Aves > Passeriformes > Corvidae > Corvus > Corvus brachyrhynchos. The sequence continues at coordinate 15,312,693 of NW_008239110.1, forward strand.
AAGCTCCTGGCATCCTCTCACCCTGCTGCTTTTTGGATCCCGTCTTGAGTCAAGGCACAGCTTTTGTTTTCTCCTCAGTCTATGTCTCTGCCCCTCTTCCACAGCAAATAAACCACCTCTCCCCCCCGCTGCTGGTCACTCATGCATACCCTGCCCTACTGCTTGGCCCTCGGTTGGCGCACAGTCCACAAGTCGGTTTTGCTGAGGCTCTTGGGTGACCCGTGCAGGCTCCAGGACTGTCTCCCAACACATCTGCCCCACGCGCCTCTGCTGTAGCAGGGACACAGGGAAGCGAAGAGGCTGGAGAGACAGTGAGCAGAGATTCTCAGTCGTGCTTTGTCAGGGCAAGGAGAGGGAGTGCACTCCCCATTTGTTTAATGTTTTCCTTATGTTTCTCGCGGAGCGTTTATTTTTTGACATGCTTTCTCTGCCCACTGGTTCTTATGCTGCTCAAGTGAGTTGGCTGGCTAGCTGCAGGTTGGCTCACATACATGTCCCATCCTTTCTCCACAGCCTTGTTTATTTATGCCACTCGCCTGGCTTGCTCAGATATTTATACACACACTAGCACACAAGAAGTTTCAATCTCCAACAAAATAAAACATCGAGACAAATGCACTTTCTACATGTCAGGGTAGCCCCTAGTTTTGTCTGCTGAATGATTTTTATTTTATGCCTCTCTGGCAATCCCACCCCGTCCGGCTCAAGTATCCTGGATTAGAAAGACTTTCCCCAGAGTCCTTTTCAAAAGGAGCCTCCCACAGACCTTTAAATCCCCCACATTTTATGGTACCGATATTTAACAGCTCTGAGAGGGACAGCGGGGGGAGAGAGTGGGGAAAACAGTTACGAATAAGAGTGGCCTCGCCTCACACCATTGAGGTTCTTGATGCGATCAGCGCCGGTTTACACGGCTCGCTCTCTCATCCCAGCGATAGGCACTGAGATAAGAAGGCAAGCAAGAAAGGGCTCAGTGAATTCCCCAGTTTTACCTCGAATCAACCTCACCACTCCCTTTGTAGCCTTCCCCTTCACCCCAAAAGGAAACCCTTGCCGAAGAAAAGAAACGTGATACCCTTCTGTCAAACAGGCGGCCTCGCTTTGCCAAGGTGCAGCAGAGCTGTGCCCTTGCTGCCGGCGCTCTGCTGAGGGTCCCGGCGGCACGGGCGAGAGGCTGCTGTGTTCACCCCGGGGCTCACGGCTCCGCTCGACCCCAGCCCGGGGCCAGCCCCGTGTCTCGCCTGCCGCCAGCCGGCTGTGGGTACGGTCTGCGGCCCCGGCAGGACACGAGGGTTTGCTCTGTCCCGTCCCGCCGGAGAAGCCATCCCGGAAAACCCCTGTCCAGTGGGGAAAGGTCACAGGGGAGAAAATCCCGAGAGGCTGGAGACCCCTCACAGCCCCACTCGCATCTCCCCATGTCCACTGCGAGCCAGGATGTAAGGGGCAAATTCGGAGAAGAGAGAGTCCCGCGCTGCGTTCCCCTCCGCAGGGAAGGGGCTGAGCACCCCGCCCCGTCCCCCCGGCGAGTGGGGGCGTCCCTCCCCACGGAGGGGCCGGGGTGCCGGGGCAGC
>NW_008239110.1:15314891-15316612 GCF_000691975.1 Corvus brachyrhynchos
AGAAGGAAAAAAAAAAGGAAAAAAAAGGCAAAAGCCATCAAGCCGGCCAAGCCCAGCTTTGGATCTCAGTGCAGGTATTTCTGCTGCTGTGTTCATCCCTTGCCGCCTACCACCCCGGTTTATTATTTCTTTTTTTAAGGAAAGAAAAAAAGGACGAAAAGGAGAAGTCGAACTCTCAAAGGGTTACTATGCAATTGCGACTGATTTCTTGGTTTTTCATCACTTTGAACTTTATGGAATACATTGGCAGCCAGCACGCCTCCAGGGTACGGCGACAGGGAAGAAGTAAGTGCGAAGAGATTTATACTTTGATAACTTCTGCTTCCTCTCGTTGTGCTGTTCACCTGTCCGGGGGGTTCCGTGTCCCCGGTGCCCAGGCGAGTGCGCTGGGAACTAAATCCCGCGTCAGCGGCGCGGCTGAGCAGATTTGCAGGCAGTTTCATTCAGTTGGAGGGATGAAGGCGATTTTTGACCTATATCTGCTCTTCTTTCTCACCTCACCGGGATGAGCAGCGCGGGCTCTGAGAAGACCTGCGTCTGGTGCTTTACATTTTAATGTCTGGTAAAAGGGAACGTCCTTTCTTAGGTCTTTCCTCTTTCTGAAGGGAAAGGGGGAAGACACGACAGGTAACTTTTTGCGGGTATGCCCTAAATGCTTTTCTTCATCCCGGTCAAGGAGCCCCCTTCCCAAGAACGGGCAGTACAGATTATCGCTCTAGGTTAAGCCTGGCGCCCGGCGATGCGGAGAGAGGCTGGGGTGTCGCGGCTCTGTCCGGCCCGTTGGCTTTTAGCCTCCGCTCGCCACTAGTCACCCATCACCACTGTCCTGGGACTGTGGCCCCTGAATTTTTAAATTTTTAAAATTTTAATCCCATGGGATGATGCGAGTTCTTCCCTTCTGATTTAACCGGCCCCTGTCCATCTCCGCCTGGATTCGGGGCAGAGGCAGGAGGCAGGCGGGGGCCTGGGAAGGAAAGAACAGGGAAGCAGCAGCGAGTCGCCCCCATGGAAAGTCGCTGTCCAGGTCGTGGGGCGCTGCCACGGGCAGGCGGGCTCTCGCTCCGGCGTCAGGGTGCGGCGTGGGCTCGAATCCGCGGTGACACCCCCGGCAGTGCCGCCGGTCGGAGCTCTGCCGTGACCCTGCCGCAGGGAGCCGTGGATGAGGCGGGATGAGGCAGCAGGGGCCGCCGGGACGCGCCCCCGACCCGGCCTCGCCACCCCGCCTGCATCGGACCCGCCGCTGTTTCTGGGGAGGAGGAATTTTCTGCGCACCTACCGCGGAGGGGCTGCTCGTGCCTGTCCGCTCTCCCTGACAGCTGCAGACACCGAGGAAATGTCATAAAACACAGCAGTCTGCGTTTAATCAGCAAGAAGTAACTGAGTTACTTCCTCAGGGAGGGGAGGTAGTATTATTTTAATTTTCTCCTGCTCAGCCTTCGCTCCCTTGCCCTGCTTGGCACTGCTGGCCCTTGAAAGCCTCCTTTGTATGGTTTGCCTCCTGCAAACAAGGTTTGATTCACCTAAAGTGCCCCTAAAGCGGAGCTGAGGACGAGAGAGACCGGGGCTCCAGCCCTCCGATCCCCACGGCCTCGCAGCGAGGGAGCACTAAGGGCTAAGTAAAACATGTCAGGGCATCCGATTTATTATCCTTGGCAAGGGAGGGCTCCGCAGCCTCCATCACTTCCCACCCGCTCCTTTAACCCCTGGCAACCGCGGGCCCG